>NC_073303.1:220017793-220131481 GCF_027595985.1 Sorex araneus
CTTCCTCCCTCCCTCCCTCTCTCTCTCCCTCCCTCTCTTTCTTTCTTTCTCTCTCTCTCTCTTTCTTTCTTTCTTTCTTTCTTTCTTTCTTTCTTTCTTTCTTTCTTTCTTTCTTTCTTTCTTTCTTTCTTTCTTTCTTTCTTTCTTCTTTCTTTCTTTCTTTCTTTCTTTCTTCTTTCTTCCTTCCTTCCTTCCTTCCTTCCTTCCTTCCTTCCTTCTTTCTTTCTTCTTCTTTCTTTCTTTTCTTTCTTTCTTTCTTTCTTTCTTTCTTTCTTTCTTTCTTTCTTTCTTTCTTTCTTTCTTCTTTCTTTCTTTCTTCTTTCTTTCTTTCTCTCTCCCTTCCTTCCTTCCTTCCTTCCTTCCTTCCTTCCTTCCTTCCTTCCTTCCTTCCTTCCTTCCTTCCTTCCTTCCTTCCTTCCTTCCTTCCTTCCTTCCTCCCTCCCTCCTCCCTCCCTTCTTTCTCTTTCTATCCTTCCCTCCACTCCCCCCCCCCCCCCCCCCGTCAACTCCATGTGCTTGGTGGTTGTTCCAGGTTCTGTGCTTGGGTGTTGCTCCTGGCAGGACTCAGGTGACCATGTGGTTGCCAAGGATTAAGCCCTGACCTCCTGCATGTCCAGCCTGTGCTCAGCATTTTGAGACATCTCTCTCTCTTTCTTTTTAAAAATTACACCCCCCTCCCCATTTAGTTAAACACCGTGGTTTACAAGGTTGTCATGATGCATTTGTTACAGGCATTAAATATTCCAACCCGAATTTCATCACCACTGTCACCTTCCCTCTGTTACTGTTTCTATTTTCCCAACCACCCCTCAAGTCCGCCCCTGTAGCGGGCCCACAATAATTTATCCTGCATAGCTTGTTACTACTAAATGGTCAATGGACTGATCAAAAAATACTTCAGCGAAAGAAAATTTGTGCAATTGTGTCTCACCATAAGGACATTAAGACCCTGTCTGAGAGTTTGCTAAGCTGCTGTTACTAGTTGAGCCTCTGTGTTAATGTTTTTTGCTAATCAAGCTTAGTTGGCTTATCCATTATGTTTCCATTCAATCTGGTGTACTCCTCCTGGGATGTATTGTATTGTAGAGTTTGGAGATGTTGTGGCCGCATGCTACAGAAAATCCAGAATATTTAACTGGTGAAAGAACTTCCATGGCTGGCAGTGGGAACTGGGTATATCTCCTGGGGCTTTGGGAAGTTTTAGGGGGAGGTCGCACACCCTGACTCTGAGTTCTCAGCAAAAATATCTCGGGTGTACCTGAAAAATTTTCTAAGTTTGGCATCTCTGCAGCGCCCTTTGTGTCATCTCTTGGGCTCTCCAGGCCTTCTTTAATGATCTAACATGAGCTCCGAAGGAATGGCATTGAACGTGGCTATTCGAAGTTTCACCACAAGGGGACGATGTGATACCATTTTGGAGAGTTTCCAGAACTATACTATTTTTTTTTTTTTAGGAAAACTACCCTTTGAAGAGGTTTGCTATACTCTTCACATCCCCTCCTATTTGTATTTAAAACTCCTTTTATTAGAAATTGCAGAAAAACTCAATATAATAAATATGGAAACAGGGACTGGAGTAATAGTACAGCAGGCAGGACGTTTGCCTTGCACGAGGCTGACCAGGGTTTGATTCCCAGCACCCCATCTGGTCCCCTGAGCACCACCAGAAATAATTCCTGAGTGCAAAGCCAGGAGTGACCCCTGTGCATCACCGGGTGTGACCCAGAAAGCCAAAAAAAAAAAATCTAGAAACAAATTAATAGCCTAAACCCTTGTCTGATTCATAATCTTTTTATGAAGACACATGAAAAAATGTGTACTTTTATATTTATTTATTTATTTATTTGCTTTTTGGGTCACACCCAGCGATGTTCAGGGGTTACTCCTGGCTCTGCACTCAGGAATTACTCCTGGCTGTGCTTGGGGGACCATATAGGATGCCGGGCATTGAACCCGGGTCGGACTCGTGCAAGGCAAACACCCTACCCGCTGTGCTATTGCTCTGGCCCCCCAAAATGTGTGCTTTTAGAGACACATTTTGTAGTTTAGCTATTGACCAAACTACAAAATTAAATTATTGATAAATAATTTACAAAGGCAGGTTGAATTTACAACAGGTAAGGTGCTTGCTTTACAAACTGCTAACCTGTGTTTGATCCCTGGCATCCCATATAGTCTCCTGAGCATTTCTAGGAGTGATTTTTGAGGGCAGAGCCAGGAGTTAAGCCCTGCACTGCCAGGTGTAGCCCCCCCCCAAAGAAAACAAAAACAAAAACAAAAAAAATTTCCTTAAAGGTGCAACTGCTAGCACATAAACTAGATACTTATAAGACCAAAATATGTGAACATATTTTATCATTTTCTTTCAATGTTCTAGATATTATTTATACAACTGCATTATGTTATTTATTGTTTAAATAATAAATCCTTAGATATTATATTTAAAAAATTAATGATTATATTTGAAAAATTATTGTTATTTTTTCTCTGTTTATTGTTATCATTGCTCTGTTTCCTAGTGATCAATTGATTAAAAATGTATATGAAAAAAATACCCCCACACAGACAGGAAGACAATTCAAGGGACTGGAATGCATGCTTTGATGTGAGAGGACCAGGTTAAATTCCAGGTACCTTCTGTACCTCTTAGCACTGTAATTCGTGACTCCCAAGTCAGGTGTAGCCCTTGAGCACTGATGGGTGTAATGCAAAACCCAAAACCAGAACCACACTCATCTACCACACACAAACACACCACACACACACACACACACACACACACACACCACGCACACACTCACACATACATACACGCGCTTGTACCCCTCCCCCCCAATGAATGCTTCATTCTATTCATTTGTGAATATTTTGGCATTTATCTATCTGTTATAATTTTATCTTTTGGGAGCTGGAGAGATAGTACAGTGACTAAGGCACCTGCCTTGCATGCAGATAGGCTCCTTGAGCATCGCCAAGAGTAGTCTCTGAGCACCAAGCCAGGACTAATTCCTGAGCACAGATGAGTATGCCCTCAAAACAAAACAAAAAAATTGATTATCATTTTCTTTCAATGTTCTAGATATTTTTTGGGAAGGGCACATCTTGAGGTGCTTAGGGGATATTTCCAACTCAGTGCTCACTCTGGTAGTTCTTGGGAAACCATGTGCAAGCCTGTGCCTCATTCCTTTGAGCTGTCTGCTCCTCTCCCTGGTGTCTTATGATTAGACTTAGGTGAGGAACGTTAGGAGGAAGAGCACAGTGCTAAGGCTCTGCTCTTATGACATCAAAGGGTTTACGCTGTCAATCTGATTTGCCACTATTTAATCACCTGATTGAGACGGTGTTTGTCAGGTTGCTCCACTCTATAGTTATCCCTCCACTTTTCCTGAGACTTTCTATGTGTAACCTACACTTAAGGAAAGGGAAATAAGGGCCAGAGAGATAGTACAGTGGGTAGGGTGCTTGAAAGTGGCTTGAAAGTGGCTGATCCATGTTTTAACCTCGGCATCCATCTCATATGGTCCCCTGAGGCTGTCAGGAGTAATTCTTTTTTTTTTTTTTGTTTTTTGGGTCACACCCAGCGATGTTCAGGGGTTACTCCTGGCTTTGCACTCAGGAACCACTCCTGGCGGTGCTTGGGGGACCATATGGGATGCCGGGGATCGAACCCGGGTCGGCCGCATGCAAGGCAAACACCTTACCTGCTGTGCTATCGCTCCGGCCCCTGTCAAGAGTAATTCTTGAGTGCAGAACCAGGAATAATTTCTGTGCACTATTTGGGTGTGGCCCCCAAGCAAAAATAAAGGGGAAATAACATTTCCCCATCCTTCAGGTGGACTAACTACAGAAATTGCTTGGAAATCTTTTTTCAGGTGTGGGGGTTTGGGTCCCACCCAGAAGAATTCAGGGCTAACTCCTGATTCTGTGCTGAGCGATCACTCCTGCCAGTGCTTGGGGGATCATATGTAGTGCCAGGTATTGAACCGGGGTTGGCTGTACGCAAGGCAAGTGCCTCAACTCTTGTACTATATCTCCAGCCCTTAAATTCAATCTGAAATAAACAAAGCTAAGGTTTGCTCTTCAAGCTTGTGTTCTTCCTTGAACATGCATTGCGCTTGTATCTATGTTTCTTTCTTTTATTCTTTTTTGGCTTTTTTGGTTACACCCAGCGATGCTCAGGGATTACTCCTGGTTCTGCACTCAGGAATTACTCCTGGTGGTGCTCGGGGGGCCATATGGGATGCTGGGAGTCGAACCCGGGTCAGCTCCGTGCAAGGCAAAAGCCCTACCCTCTGTGCTATTGCTCCAGCCCCTGGAATTATTATTTTTGTTATTATTTATGAAATCACTTTTATTGACTATATATGCTTTTCTGAGTAGAGACTTCTAGAAATAGAAGTACAGATTCAAAACGTGTAGCTTTTGAGTTTTTGAAACTTAATGACAACTTTCATTCCAAGTAAATTTTCATAGTTTTGGCCAGAGCTGGAGCTGAGGTAGAGTAATTTCCTTGCATATGTAAGGTCCTGAGTTTGGTCTCCAGAATCACAAAACAAAACAGAAACACAAATTAATAATATAAAGAATAATAAATAAAAAATAAATGAATTCTAATTTTTTAGAGTCAAATTAGGGTAGGCAAGAACTCTACCCGCTGCACTACCTCTATGGTCCCAATATATTTAATTTTATTTTTTCTTTTTGGGTCACACCTGGCGATGCATAGGGTTTACTCCTGGAGGTGCTGGGGGGACCATATGGGATGTTGGGAATTGAACCCGGCTTGGCCGCGTGCAAGGAAACCCCCTACCCGCTGTGCTATTGCTCCAGCCCCTAATTTATTTTTTAACAGAAAGTTAGATGTCTTAGGTTTCTTTTTTTGTTTCTTATTTTGGTTTTGTTTTTGGGCCACACCTGGTGGTGCTCAGGGTAGCCTGCTAACTCTATGTTGAGGAGTCACTCCAGGTGGGGTTTGGGGGACCATAAGAGTAATCCTGGGTCAGTGGTGTGCAAGGTAAACACTCTACATGCCATATTATTATGATTATTACTATTATTATTATTATGGAGCGATAGCATAGCGGGTAGGGTGCTTGCCCTGCATGCAGCCGACCCAGGTTCCATTCCTTCGCCCTTCTCGGAGAGCCCGGCAAGCTACCGAGAGTATCTAGCCCTCACGAAGAGCCTGGCAAGCTACCCGTGGCGTATTCGATATGCCAAAACCAGTAACAAGTCTCACAATGGAGACGTTACTGGTGCCCGCTCGAGCAAATCGATGAGTAATGGGATGACAGTGACAGTGACAGTGACAGTTTTTTAATTTTTTTTAAATAGCTTTTTTAAAAATTGATTCACCATGAGGTACAGTAACAAAACTTTCATGTTTGAGCTCCAATCATACAGTCATCAAACACCCATCCCTTCACCAGTGCCCGTTTTCCACCATCAAAATCCCCAGTATCCACCCCTTTCTACACTTCCCCCTGCCTGTGTGGCAGACAATTTGCACAATACTCTCTTTCTCTACCTTAGTTACCTTCGATATTTCGAGACCAGTCCCACCACCCCTCTTACCTGCCGAAAATGCAATGTTAGACAATGTGTTTTGTATCGCTTGTTATGGATACAATATCACGGCCGCGCACTCTAGAAATTCGAAAATTTTAATAATTAGGGTCTGAAGATATTGCTGCAGCAAGTTGCTCGTGTCCGAGATTCGTTTGTGTGTCTCTGGATCTTGGCCATGTGGGAGCTTAAGTAGACGGTGGCTGAATGTGGCGTCATCTCGGATTTCCGTCGGAGCGGGGCAGGGGGTGGGGGGGAAGAGAAGGACCCACTCTTTCCTTGTTCCATGGGGCTTGGGATTTGCTATCACTGCCACTTGTACCTGGAGCTTCTCACTGACTTCTAGTAGCTGCCGGAGCTCCTAGAAGGGCAGGCGGAGGGATGGCTGTCTGGAACAGCCCAGCGGGAAAAGGCTTATTGCAAAGTCCCGGGCCATCTCTGAGTGATAGTTTTTTAAATTTCTAGAACTTCTTTTAAAAAGTATGTCCTTAAGTTGAATTACTGCAGATACTGTTACAAAGTTGCTCATGATTGAGTTTCAGTCATACAATGTTCCAACACCCATCCCTTCACCAGCGCACATTTCCCACCACCAGTGTTCCATTAATGTCACCAGTTTCCATCCTGTATCCTCAGAGCCTGCCTCTATGGCAAACACTTCTCTTCTCTCTCTCTCTCTCTTGCCCTCTCTCTCTGATTTTCCTTTTAGACACTGCAATTTACTTGCCATATTATTGCTCTGGCTTCAGAGTCTTAATTTCTATTTGCTAAACCTGAATCTCTATCCACAGGTATTTATTAAGTAAAATGGGGAGTACTATTGGAGATGAGAGCGGCCAGAGTGATAGTACAGTGAGTAAGGGTCTTGCTTTGTCCATGGATCCCACCACCGAGATGGTCTCCTGAGGTAACCCCTCACAGGCCCTGAATGCAGAAACAGGAGTAAGTCTTGAGCATTACTGGGTGTCACTCAAAATACTCTTGCAAATAATGCCCAAAACAAACTACTTTTACTTGTGGAGTGCTCTAGGGGTTCTATGTTACTATAACATTATACTAGATGGTTGGATCACGTTCAATCTATGGTGAGCTGTTCAACAACTATCTGGTTTCCTGTAGTTAACTATTCAGTAAATATCATTGCTTACAAGAAGCTTAAGAACAGTTTCATAAAGGTTGGTTCTCAGGTCTGCAATTCGCTTCTTGGACTTAACACATGTTTCAATGCTCCTGACACTGAACATCTCAGTATCTGCTGGGGAGTTCAGAAGACCTGGATGACAGAACCATATTGGATCAGCTCGAGAGTATTTTCTTGCTCTGGATAATAGAAACCTGGTAAGTGGTTTGAAGCAGCACACCCATGCAGGCTATGCTGTTCCCCCCAAATACAGACACCATAGGAGGTTATTTTCCTTACAGTAGAGAGAAAAAGGTAAGACTTAACATTTCAGGAGGTAGCACTGTTGCACTGTCTTCCCAATGTTCATTGATTTGCTTGAGTAGGCACCAGTAACGTCTCCATTGTGAGACTTGTTGTTACTGTTTTTTTTTTTTTAATTTTGGCATATCAAATACGCCACGGGTAGCTTGCCAGGCTCTGCCATGCAGGTGGGATACTCTTGGTAGCTTGCCAGGCTCTCCAAGAGGGATGGAGGACTGGAGCCATAGCACAGCGGGTATGGTTCAGGAGGTATTTTTTTTCTTTTTGGGTCACACCCGGCAATGCTCAGGGGTTACTCCTGACTCTACACTCAGAAATTACTCCTGGCGGTGCTTGGGGGACCATATGGGATGCCAGGGATTGAACCTGGGTTGACTGAGTGCTAGGCAAACACCCTAACCACTGTACTATTGCTCCAGTCCCTTCAGGAGGTATGTTGACATCTCTAGAAATCCTTCACTGGGGTCATCAGGTCCCTAAATTCGATGGGCTTTGTCTCCTTCCTGGTAGCACCGTATAGCAGGTACCCACCATTTGCTTCTTTCCAGATGCTCTCAAGGAAGTGTCATCAATATAATACCCGAGGTGTGAATTTTATGCTTTTGGGGCTCCCCAACTTTACTTTTGGGATCCTTAGAAGGTCTTGAATGAGCTCTCATAGATGTATTTCTCTGGCCATAGTTTCCTGTAAGACTCATAAAGTAGAGCTGGGAGAGAGTAGAGTCACTCGATTCCAGCACTACGTGTTCCTCCTGGTATTGTGGGCTACACTGCTGGGGTGGCCTGGACACCTCTGCCTCTGCAGGGCCAGAGCACTAGCACATTGTCAGCTGCTTGCATGGAACTGAGTGTGGAGTCCCCACCAGCACTTGGGAGGAATACCCTGACCCCCCCACACCCCTAATCACAGAGTGCTGGAGAGACAGTATAAAGGATAAGGCTCTTGCCTTGCAGCTGACCCCACACTTTATCCCTAAGATTGCATATGGTTCCCCAAGCACCACAGGAGTGATCCCTGAGCTCAAAGCCCTGAGCACGGTCAGGTGGCATCAGAATAACAAAACAGAACAAAACAAAATCACAGAAGTGAAATATTTCAGCTGCAATAGATTGCAACTTCTATTGCTCTCCACTCTGACTCCTCATTTCTCACTAGGTGTTGATGTGGCCATGAAAGTTATTTTTCTTTGAAAGGCAATATTTAGTCTTTTTAAAATTTTCTTGTCCTATGCTCCGGACCCAAATCGGGGCCAGCAACACCGGGGGGCCGGAAGGAGGAGGTGCCGCCAGCACACCTTCTCCAGATGGAGCCCTGGCGACACTGAGCAGCAACTAACACGGCTCCAGGATTTGGGACTGGGACGCATCCGAGCCGCGCAGCTGTGCTTTTTAGACCTTTTCTAAAACCTGAAAACATATAATCTTTTAATGGAAAACTAATTATCAAATGCCTCCTTATTAGGGTTATCTTGTTTGGGGATATAACTCCCACAACAATAGTGAGTTTTGTGTTGAAATATGGAACGTAATCAAGGTGAAGAGAAAATAAAGTGAAATTCATCAGTTATACAGTTGGGGTGGGGGGCGGGGGGTATACCGGGGATTTTGGTGGTGGAATATGGGCACTGGTGAAGGGATGGTGTTTGAATACGGTATAACTGAGACATAAACTTGAGAACTCTGTAACTTTCCACATGGTGATAAAATTAAAAAAAATTTTTTTTCTTGTCTTTTTTTTTTTTTTTTGCTTTTTGGGTCATGCCTGGCGATGCACAGTGGTTATTCCTAGCTCATGCACTCAGGAATGACTCCTGGCAGTGCATGGGGGACCATGTGGGATGCTGGGAATCAAACCCGGGTCGACCACGTACAAGGCAAATGCCCTACCCGCTGTGCTATCACTCCAGCCCCTTATTTTCTTGTTTTAAGCTGCACCTAGTTTTACTCAGGGGCTAAATCTGGCTTGGGGGTTGCCCATGATGATACTTGGGAGACCATTCTGTGCCGAGGATTGAACCTGGGTCTCCCACATGCAAAGCAGGGATGATTTTCTGGAGGAGGTAGTTGCAAGGAGGTAGTGCCTTGTCCCTTTCAACCATCTCTCTGACCTGTCCAGAACACTTTTGAGTGTAGTTAAGTTATTGCTAACCATCTAGAGGCAGGCTTGCTTGTCAAGAATGTGTCTTCTACATAGAAAGATTGCACGATTGCACTCATCTGTGGAATATAAAACAACAGTGTAGGAGACTAACACCCTAGAATAGTAGAAATAAGTACCAGGAGGTTTGCTCCATGGCTTGGAAGCTGGCCTCACATGCTGGGGGAAAGAAAATGCAGCTGAGATAGAGAAGGGAACGCCAAGTAAAATGTGGTTGGAGGACCCTCTCGGGAAGGGAGAGGCTTGCTGAAAGCGGACTATAGATTGAACACGATGGCCACCCAATGCCTCCATTGCAAACCACAACACCAAAAGGAGAGAGAGAACAAAAGGGAATGCCCCACCACAGAGGCAGGATGAGATTGGGGGGTGGGAGGGATACTGGGTTCATTGGTGGTGGAGAATGGGCATTGGTGGAGGGATGGGTTTTTGAACATTGTATGACGGAAACACAAGCACGCAAATGTGTAAATCTGTAACTGTACCCTCACGGTGATTCACTAATTAAAAAAATAAAACCAATGTGCATTGAACATTAATCTACATAAACTGAATACTTAATAAATGTGGTTGAAGTAATTTTGCAAAAAAAAAAAAGAATGTGTCTTCTATCCACTGTGCCACATCACTCAAAGGCACAAAGAGTCACAGCAGTTGTGTTGTACTATGATAAAAATGTGCCTGATGAGACAAACAAATGAATCTCAGACCCAAGCAACTTGCTGCAGAGGTGGCTCTGGACTTTGCAATAAACTGTTTTTGCTGGGCCCCTCCAGTTGGGGGAGGGGCTGTCCCTCCGCCTGCCCTCTAGGAACTCCAGTGGCCACCATCTTCTAGAACTCAGTGAAAAGCTCCAAGTATGGGTGGCAGTGGCAGGAAATGCCAGGCCTCACGGGACAGGGGAGGAGTCAGTCCTTCTTCTCCCAGCCCAATGGGACTCTGATATGACGCCCACACACAGCCACTGGCTACTGAAGCTCCCACACAGCCATGATCCAGAGACACACAAATGAATCTTGGATCCGAGCAAACTGCTGCAGTGATCTCTCCAGACCCTAATTATTAAAATTTAAAAACTCCTAGACATTATATTGTATCCATAACAAACAATGCAAAACACATTGTCTAGGGGCTGGAGAGATAGCACAGCGGGTAGGGCGTTTGCCTTGCACTCGGCCGACCCAGGTTCAAATCCCAGCGTCCCATATGGTCCCCTGAGCACAGCCGGGAGTAATTCCTGAGTGCAGAGCCAGGAGTAACCCCTGTGCATCGCCAGGTGTGACCCAAAAAAGCGAAAAAAAAAAAAACCCCAAAAACACATTGTCTAGCATTGCATTTTTGGCAGGTATGAGTGGTGGTGGTACTGGACTCAAATATCAAAGGTAACCAAAATAGAGAAAGAGAGTATTATGCAAATTGTCTGCCACACAGGCAGGGGTAAGTATGGAATGGTGGGGGATACTAGGGACTTTGGTGGTGGAAAACGTGCACTGGTGAAGGGATGGGTGTTTGGTGATTGTATGATCGAAGCTCAAACATGAAAACTCTGTTACTGTACCTCACGGGTGAATCAATTAAAAAAAAAGTGCCTGATGGTTCTGGCACTGAAAATACGTGGGCAGTGAGGAAAGAAGGAGGTTGGAAAAGGAGGTTGGTGCTGCTTGGGGCACCATGTGGTTTTGGGCGTGGAGTCAGGGGCTCTTGTAAGACTAGCGTGTATTCAGCCCTTTGACCTATCTCTCAGGCATAAACACACCATTATTTCTTTTCTCTATCTCCTTTTTTGGGTGGGGGGAATAGAGTGATTAGACTCAAGTGCTTTGTCTTAACTAAATATGAAAACATATTTTGGTGTTTACTGCTTGGGTGTTCCACAGCCTAGCAACAGCATTCCAAGGGGACTGTCCTTTGGAAAGATCATGTGTAGCTGTTTTGGTGAACAAACCCAGTCATTGCAGGCACCTGACATGCAAAATAAGAAATGGCTAAATGATTCTATTTCCAGCTGTTCAAGTCACTTTTAGCCCAAGACTCCTTCTTGCCAATGACACAGACACAGAGGATTAGAGGCAAACTATCCTTATACCCTGTCTACATTCCTGACCTATGAAAAATTTGAGCATAAGAAAATGATTGTTGTTTTATCCCACTAGACTTGGGGTGGTTTATTATGTAATAGCAGATAACTTGACCCTTCTAATTAATGAAGAGGAATGAATCATATAAATGTATTTAAAAATATTTAGATTTCTTTCTGATTAGACAAAATGCCAAGGTCAAATTAGAAAGCAAAAGTATTTATTTCACGTCCCATACATACATACTCTTAAAGCATATATTTCACATCCCATACATACATACTCTTAAAGCATATTTTATATACTTTCCCACTCTAGCCTCTAAGTGAGTGTGACAACTTTCCATAATAAACTACTTAAAAAAAAGTTTGGTCAAGAATGGAAGGAAATAGCAAAAAAACAAGTACAAAAACAAAAACCTCATCTAAATTACTGCTGTATTAAAAATGCTAAATTTTCCCTAATGAAATTCAAAGAGAAGCACAGTTGCCACAACCATGTCCACTGACTCCACAGTGAAGCCTTCTGCACCATCATACGAATGGTAGGGCTCCATCACACACAGTTTGTCACATGGATTCTTGATGCTCCCACAGGTTACCTTATCCCAAGATGCAGGAATGAAGACTCAAAGGTCCTGAAATCCCATGTTGTCATGACCTGATCAAAAAGATAGTGCAAACTTTGTGATAATCTAGTTTGTCTACTTTGCAAAAAAAGACATGAGTGGGTGGAGAGAGAGTAGTACAGTGGGTAAGAGTTGAAACTGATCTGGTTTAATCCCTGGCAGCCCATATGGTCCCATAGCCTGCTGGGAGTGATCCCTGAGTGGAGAGCCAGGAGTAAGACCTGAGCACCACTGGGTAGGGACAAAAACACAACAAACAAACGAATGAACACACAGCTTGAATACTGTTGCTCTGACACAGCTTCTCCAAGGTCTCACTGTGGTTGTGACCCTCTTGGCTTCCAGGTTCCTCTGGGTGTTCTGTTTTGGAATATCTACCTTGGAGACCAAGGTCAGACAGTCCCAGTCATCGAATTGGGTACCAGCTTTTCTCCAAGACAATGACATAGGAGGCACAGGAACTTAGTTTTCAGAGTTGAGACTTGGGTTTTTGTCGCCTGAAAGTGACAGGGCGCTGTTATGACTGATCTTAGGCATCTGGCACTGCCACCACCAGCCTCTGACATCAGCTGAATAAAAGGCATCTTATTGCCCGGAAAGTACTGACTGGATTTTAAAAAAATTTAACTTTATATTTTTTATAAAGTTGTTCACAATAATTTATTACGTTCAATATTCCAACACCAATCCCACCACCATTACACCTTCCCATCACCATTATTTTGAGTTTTCCCATCACCACCCAAGCTTTCCCCCAAAGCAGGTCCTAAATAATTTATTTTGTCTTGCTTGTTAAGAATAATCTGCTAAAAATTATCCAAAAAGTTTTCCTTAGAGGAAAGCGTATGAAGATTGTTGTATCACACCTTGGAGCCATTAAGCCCTTGTATCAGAGATTACTAACATATTGTTAAAGTTTGAGCCTTGTGTGCTAATATTTTTTTGAACAAGATGGGTTGCCTTCTACTTTACACCCCATCAGATGTGGTGTGCTACTCTTGGTACATCAGTGGCGTAGAGTATGAGATGGATTCACGGTCCCTCACTCCAGGAATTCACTGAATCACTGTATCACTGTCATCCCGTTGTTCGTCGATTTACTCAAGCGGGCACTGTAACATCTCTAATCCTCCCAGCCCTGAGATTTTAGCAGCCTCCCCTTACTCATCTTTCCCAACGATTGGAGGCTCTTTTAGGGTCAGGGGAATGAGACCTATTGTTACTGTTTTTGGCATATCAAATACGCCACAGGGAGCTTGCCAGGCTCTGCCTGTGCGGGCAGGATACTCTGGGTAGTTTGCCGGGCTCTCCCAGAGGTATGTGTGTGTGTGTGTATATATATATATATATATATATATATATATATATATATGTGTGTGTGTGTGTGTGTGTGTGTGTGTGTGTGTGTATTGCTCCCATCACAGTGCTCCATTCCTCTGTATTTGTTTGTAGCTTCTTTCTTTGTGTTCTGTTGACTTGTAAATATTGTTTTTCTCTTCTCCTTGAGTCCTTTGCATAGTTTATTCAGAGCCATGTCCTTTTGTATGAACACAGGAAGACTTAGCAAATGCTATGCTTTTGTAACCTGGGAGTCATTTAACTCTATATGATATTTTCCTCCTGGGCATCTGTTCTCTCGACCCAAGCCTCAACTGCCCTTACTTCCTAGCACCCCCAAAAGCAGGGTCCCGATGAGGGACGGGATGGACCTAGGGCAAGCGGTGAGTTGTGTGCTACCCTGGCATCGAGATGAGCCTGGCCAAAGTGCCTAAAGCCTAACTCTAAGTTAAGAGCTTGGTCATGGACAAATGCTGTCATGATCCAAACAGTGATAACTACATTTGGACCCTGCTAGGGTTAGGAATGATTAATCTGGCCTGAGTGCTGTAGTCTGAGTCTGTGGCAAGATGTTGCCAGGAGAGCTGCCTTGCAAGCCTCAATGTATCTCTCACTGTGCCCATACATAAATAACTAGTATTAAGATGTTAATGAGTGTTTGGACTAGGGAAAAGAGAAAAATACCTTAAGAGGTATTTTGCCTGCTGACATTCGGTAAGGGTTCTGGAAAGTCCTAAGGTAGTGTTCCCTTTGAACCTGGTGGCCCTCAGGAAGGGCTTTCTTATGTTGATTTTGCTACCCGGCTGTGTGTAGCTTAGGGGCAAGGGGGAGAGAGAAAAAGGATGAGAGGGCTGCGGTAGATCCAGAGCGAGGATGGAGGTAGGAGGAGGGAGATGAGAAAGATGGAAGATGGAATAAATGGTAACTGATCAATCAACTGGCTTGGCCCTCGTTTCCTCCGTCTGCCCCCTGGCCTGGGCTGCTCCGGCTGGGTGAGTGGCCCGGGACCAAACTCCCGAACCTGGGGGGCGGCTGACGGGGAGAGCTGCTAGGACTCTTCCCCCGGTTGCCCCCTGGTTGATGTTTTTTACAATGGAGTGCCTGGATAGGTGGTTTTTGCTACTACTGTACTATCTCTCAGGTCCCTTATCCATTTCTTTTTAAAATTTGATTTAAAACTTTATTTTTATATTTGATTGTATTTCAATATAATTTTTATTGAATATATATTTTAATATTTTATTATATTTCATATTCTAATACAAATCCCACCACCTTTACACGTTCTTACCACCATATTTCCATCCCGAACCCCAAACTCTGCCCCCAAAGCAGAAGCTAAATAATTTATTTTGCATTGCTTGTTATCAATAATCCACTAAAAATGAGACAAAAATGGTTTCTTAGAGGAAAGTGTGTGTAGAGGATTGTATTTCACCCGGGAGCCATTAAGCCCTTTTATAAGAGATGAATAAATTGTTAAAGGTTGAGTCTGGTGTGATTTTATCTATATCTGTATAAATATATTTCCCCTTAAGATTGGTTGCCTTCTACTTTAAACCCAATCAAATGTGATATGCTACTCTTGGTATATTGGTGGTGTGAAGTATGTGCACGGCCACATATGTGGCTGTGCAGTCCAGGAATAGATTGACTCACGGGTAAGGCTCATCCGAGCGTGTGGAGAGTGGCTGTGAGATTGGTGGCGGTTGACTTCTGGAGGTTTTCGGCTGCTCTTGCTGGCTCTGTTGGGGTGAGGAGGGGCCTCACCTGCCCCCCCTCCAGGTTGCCCCACATAAAATAACCTGGCTCGGGGCCTGGCAGCATGGCTATGCATCT
The DNA here is from genome assembly GCF_027595985.1 of Sorex araneus. Classification (NCBI taxonomy): domain Eukaryota; kingdom Metazoa; phylum Chordata; class Mammalia; order Eulipotyphla; family Soricidae; genus Sorex; species Sorex araneus. The sequence continues at coordinate 220,032,844 of NC_073303.1, forward strand.
CCAGGCCTGGGAAATTAAGAAACATGCAGGACCCTTGTGAGCTTTTGGAGTTGAATCCTTTTTTTTTTTTTTTTTTTTTTTTGCTTTTTGGGTCACACCCGGTGATGCTGAGGGGTTACTCCTGGCTCTACACTCAGGAATTATTCCTGGCCATGATCAGGGGACCATATGGGATGCTGGGAATCGAAGTTGGGTCAGCTGCGTGCAAGGCAAACGCCCTACCCGCTGTGCTATCGCTCCAGCCCCTTGAAGTTGAATCTTAATCCTGCTGCTTGCCTGGAAGGAAAGGAAGCCCTTATCCACTTCTTCTATGTAGGCAGAAAACACTTTACATTTGATTGATTGGTTGTGTGTGTGTGTGTGTGTGTGTGTGTGTATGTGTGTATTTGTACACACTTGGCAGTGCTCAGAATCTATTCCTGGCTCAGTGAACAACAATACCCTCTGGTGGTGCCTGGGGAACCATTTGTAGTAGTGGGAGATCAGCATGAGAGGCAAGAGCCTTCCATTCTGGCCCCTAACACAGGGCATTTGAAATCACATGATTGCACTGAGAGCAAAACATTGTTGGGAGACCAATCCTGGCCAAGCACTGTAGAGCTAATGGGTTTTTGATTTGTTTGCTTCCTCACTAATCATTTTCAAACGTGAGGTGGCAAACAGATATGAGCAGGCTCCACTCCCCACAGCAAATTCATTCTCAAATTAGAGCTGCTTGACTAAAATAGCTTCTCTGTTAGTTCTCAATATCACCAGGTTTCAGACACCACCTTTCTGACTCCAGACCTTGGCACTGTGGTTGCGCCATGGGTGATAATGCAGTCACTCTTGGGTACCCTGTGAATATCTGTGATGTGTCTTAAGTCCATTGAGTTGATGAGCTTTTGTCCTCAATGGATGAAAAGGTGGGAACTTTGTGATTGGAGGGAGCTAAGAGAAATCTGAACACTATCCCTATTCCTGGCTTGGCAGGTGATTGGCTCTGGTAAAAAGTGATGCAGGGACCTTACTATTTTTTTTTACTGTATTTAAAACAATTTTTCCCTTTTGTTTACCAGTAGGAGATTACTAGTCCTATACTAGTCCATAAAACTAGTCCTATACTAGTCCATAATTTAAAAACAAGTCAGTGAAATTTAGAAGAGGATAACTGGGGCCTGGAATGTGCTTTAGTGGCTGAGCAATTGCCTTGGGTGAGGGCCTGGGCTCCACCTTCAGTTCAGGCCAAATAATAGCAACAAGACAAAAGAAGTGGTTATAAATGCAGACATTTTAGAATTTGTCCAGAAATGATAAATAAATATCCAGATAAAATTTATCCAGAAATGGGACTGGAGCATACTGGAGCACAGTGGGTAGGGCATTTGCCTTGCATGCGGATGACCTGGGTTCGATTCTTCCATCCCTCTCAGAGAGCCTGGCAAACTACCGAGAGGATCCCGCCTGCACGGCAGAGCCTAGCAAACTACCCGTGGCATATTTGATATGCCAAAAACAGTAACAAGTCTCACAATGGAGATGTTACTGGTACCTGTTCGAGCAAATCGATGAGCAACGGAATCACAGTGCAGTGCAGTGCAGTGTTTAAACACTGTGTTTTACAAAGTTGTTCATAATACATTTGTTCCAGGCATTAAATGTTCCAACACAAATCTCACCACTAGTGTGACCTTCTTGCTACCATTGCCCCTATTTCCCTAAGCACCATGCAAGCCTGTCCTATGAGCAAGCACAAAATTACTTAGTTTATATTGTCTGCTATAACTACATGGCTAGTGGCTGAGTGATAGTACAGTGGGTAGGGAGTTGGCATGCGGCTGATCTAAGTTTGATCCCTGACATCCCATGGTCCCCTGAGTCCTGCCAGGAGTAATTCCTGAGTGCAGAGCCAGCAGTAGCCTCTGAGCATGGCTGGGTATGAGCCATAAAGCAAGCAAGCAAACAAACAAACAAACAAAAAACAACTAAATTGTTAATGGAATGATCAAAAATACTCCAGTAAAAGAAAATTTGTGAAAATTGTCACATTTCACCATGGGGTTATTAAATTCTTGTCTGGGGGATTACTAAACTCGTTGTAGCTAGGTAAGTCTTCTGTGTTATTGCTTATTGAGCTTAGTTGTCTTCTATATTACTTTCCCATCTATTTGCCGTGCTCCCATGGGGATGTCAGCATTACAGAATTTGGAGGTGCTGCGCATACTCTAGAATCTGTAACTGGGTTATGAATTTATGTGGCTGTGTTGTGGGATATGGGTGTGGCGTCTGGGCCTTCCAGAAGCACAGGAGGATGGGAGAGGCTGCCTGCTCCCAATCTGAGAAAACCCCAGAGTTTTCAGTCTGAAAACGGTTGTATCTAAAAACAGTTTTTTTTTTTTATCGGTTTAGCATATTTGCAGAGATTAGTCATGAAGCAGTGGAGTTGGGCCATTGGCATGGCAGCAGGCGTGGGGCAAGGGTGTGGCTGTCTGGGCTGTATCAGAGTGGAGACTCGGCCCTTCCCTGGCTTCCTCCAGCCCAGCTCCAAGACTAATCTTAGAGAGAGACGCTAAACTGCTGAATCATCCTAGTTCCACAGCTCCTGCAGTACGTGGCTCCACATCTCTAAATTTCACAATACTGATAACCCAGTAGGAGCACAGAAAGTTAGATGGGAAAATTGGGTAGAAGCCCACTAAGCTCAATGAGTGAAAACAATGACATGGAAGGCTCAATGAGCACCGAACAGCTCAGCAAATCCTCAGACACAGCAAAGTATCAATTTGTGGAAGAACAAAATACTCTTCCATAGTACTCACAAAACCCATTGCATATGTCCAACACTTTTGGAATACCCCTTAATATTCAGAACGTTTCTGCTTGTGGGTCTCCTCTTCTCCAAATAATAGCCAGAAAACTTGCTTCTCAGGCCCTTTTGCAGTTAGGGTACTGGCGGGGGCCTGCGGTTCTGCTGGTTAGACTCATCGGCGTGATGCTTCAGTTTGCAGTTGAGCAACTTGGCGGAGGGATGCCTGGAGAGCATGTGGAAGCCAAATTTCTTCCTTCCTTCCTTCCTTCTTTCCTTCCTTCCTTCCTTCTTTCCTTCCTTTTTTCCTTCCTTCCTTCCTTCCTTCCTTCCTTCCTTCCTTCCTTCCTTCCTTCCTTCTTTCTTTCTTTCTTTCTTTCTTTCTTTCTTTCTTTCTTTCTTTCTTTCTTTCTTTCTTTCTTTCTTTCTTTCTTTCTTTCTTTCTTTCTTTCTTTCTTTCTTTCTTTCTTTCTTTCTTTCTTCCTTTCTTTCGGGTGGGGGCTAGTTTGGGCCACATCTGGTGATGCTCATGGGCTAATTTCTGACTCTCTGCTCAGTAGAGTTCCCTGGTGGTGCACAGGGAATCTTATGCCATGAAGGGAATTTGAATCAGGGTGGCAGCTGTTTCAGACACACACAAGGGCAACTTCCTTGCTTCATGTACTAGTCTTTGGCCTAATATCTGATTATTGGGAATAGCCGTGGCAGAGTTCTGACATCTGGTCCCAAGTGTCATGAATTGGTTGTGTTGTGGGAACACAGCTATTAAAAAAAAATAATTTTATTTTTTAGATACATTACTTTGAATTATATATGGAGGGAAGGCATTTTAAAAAGTATAAAGGTGTACGTGCATGGAAGGGGGTGATGTGATGTGTGTTGTTCGAGGGCTTTCAGGGCAGCACACTTTCTCTCTCTCCCTCTCTCTCTCTCTCTCTCCTCTCTCTCTTGCTGCTCGCCTTCGGTGCTCTTGAGTCACTGTGTATGAACTGGATCGGGATGGCTCCTCCTTGTTCTCTGATTCTGTGTGTGACGCTGTGCTCTCTTCTGTCTCTCTATCTCTGTCTCTGTGGTCTCTCCTCTGGTCTCTTCCGACCTCTCTGTGTTTCTGTCGTCTCTCCTCTGGTCTTTTCCGATCTCTCTTCTTCTGATCTCTCTCTCTCCAGAGCTCTTCTGTTTCAGTCCCTGGATTCTCACTCACTCTCACTTCTTCTTCTTCTTCTTTTTTTAAATTTTATTGAATCACCATGAGATAGTTACAAGCTTTCATGTTTGGGTTACAATCTCACAATGATCAAACACCCATCCCTCCACCAGTGCACATTCCCCATCACCAATATCCCCGGTATATCCTGCCCTTTCCCACCCTCCCCCTGCCTCCATGGCAGACAATATTCCCCGTACTCTCTACTTTTGGGCATCATGACTTGCAACACAGACACTGAGAGGTCATCATGTTTGGCCCATTATTTAATTTCGGCATGCATCTCCCATCCCAACTGGTTCCTCCAGCCATCATTTCCTTAGTGTTCCCATCTCTCTTCCATCTGCCTTCTCTCTGCTCATGAAGCAGGCTTCCAGCTATGGGGCAATCCTCCTGGCCCTTGTATCGGAACACAGCCCTTGATGGCACTGGAGCTGACCCTATGAACTGCTGAGTGTCACCCTTGGCCTCAGCACTGAGGATCTGTTCTCTGTCCCCCCTCCTACTACCCTTTTAGACTTTGCTCTGCTAGGTTTTGTTTGGAAAAAAACAAGTTTGTTCCTGTCACTTGGAATGAGTCCCTAAATTCTAATGTGATCCCCAATGTATCTCATGGTCTAAATTAGGAAGAAGCAGAAATATAATGACTACTAGACATCTTAGATTTTCCACAAGATGAGTGAGTTTTTTGTTCCATTCTCATATCGGAAGAACAAGGGTCCAAACACTTTCTGCTACTTCCTCTAGGCCTTTGCTTACTTCCACGTGGGAAGAGGGATACATTAGTAATGAGACTGCAGAGAACGTTTCATCCATGTGTGGCCAGGACCCTGTGGACTTGCCTACGCAGACTGGTCTGCCGTAGTCTGTATGCTCTTTCCTCCTTCAGGTGGTAAGAGATAAAAGTTAATTTGGTTTCTTCAAACCCTAACAATGTTAATTATCACATACTGCTTCTCTCTTGTTATTTACTATTGCTTACTGACCCAAATAACTTGCTGTTTTAAACATTTCTGTAGCAAGAATTACTAGCAAACTCCATTTATTGGGCAGAGATCCCTGTGGTATTAGTGAAAAACTTGCCACCCCATTTAGCACACTACCTACACTTGAGAGTGCATCAACAAGCCAGTGGCCTCAACTCCAAGCTCTGAAAATATGCAGGTCTCACAGTCCCCCCCGCCACTTTATTTATTTATTTATTTATTTATTTATTTATTTATTGCATTTTTGGTCACGCCCACTGATGCTCAGGGGCTACTCCTGGCTCTGCACTCAGGAGTTACTCCTGGCAGTGCTTGGGGGACCATATGGGATGCTGGGAATTGAACCCGAGTCATCCGCATGCAAGGCAAACACCCTACCTGCTGTGCTATCGCTCTGGACCCCACTTTATTTAAACACCCTGGTTTACAAAGTTGTTCATGATGATTTATTATAGGTGTTCAATATTCAAACACCAGTCGCACCTCTACTGTCACCTTCCCTCCACCATCGTCTCCATTTTCCCAACCACCCCTCAAGCCTGCTCTGTAGCAGGCCCACAATAATTTACCGTATATTGCTTGAGCACAGCAATATACGTAGGTGTTTGCCTTGCACGTGGCTGATCCGGGTTCAATTCCTCCATCCCTCTCGGAGAGCCAGGCAAGCTACCAAGAGTATCCCGCCTGCGTGGCAGAGCCTGGCAAGCTGCCCGTAGCATATTCCATATGCTAAAAACAGTAACAACAAGTCTCACAATGGAGATGTTACTGGTGCCCGCTGGAGCAAATCGATGAGCAATGGGATGACAGTGCTATAGTGCTACCACTAAATGGCTAGTGGGATTATAAAAAAAAATACTTCAGTAAGAGAAAATTTTTGAAAATCGTATATCTCACCATGGGGACATTAAGTACTTGTGTGAGAGTTTATTAAGCTTTTGTTGTGAGTTACGTCTTCTGTGTTAATGTTTTTGTTAGTCAAGATTAGTTGGTTTCTGGCTGGAGCAATAGCACAGTGGGTAGGGCATTTGTCTTGCACGCGGCTGACCTGGGTTCGATTCCTCTGCTTCTCTCAGAGAGCCCGGCAAGCTACCGAGAGTATGTTGCCCTCACGGCAGAGCCTGGCAAGCTAGCCATGGTGTATTGGATATGCCAAAAACAGTAACAACAAATCTCACAATGGAGACATTACTGGTGCCCGCTTGAGCAAATCGATGAACAACGGGACAACTGTGTTATAACAGTGCTACAGTTGGTTTCTACGTTACATTCCCATCCAACCTGGCGTGCTGCTACTGGGATGTTAGTATGTAGAATTTGGAGATGTTTGCAGCTGCGAAGTCTCTCAGCTTTCGGAATGAGCTGCCTTCTGCATCACCTAAGAACTCTTGCACACTTGGTAATATTTCTTGCTTTTTTTTAGGGGTGACCCTCCCAAGTGAGTTCTGGGGCAATAAGGGACATACACTCTCATTTGCCAGGGAGGCCACAGGATGCCAGGGATTGGTCCTGTGCATGCCAGTCCTTTGAGCTATCTTTCTGGCTGTCTGTCTTACTCCCCAAACACACCTTCTCCTTTTCATTCAGAATTTAGTGAAGCTTTCACCTCCTCCTTGAAGATTTCCCCACTGTTCTCAGACAGAATTAGGATCTCTCCTTTTCGCTCCTTAACAACCCATTCCTTTCTTTAGTACATCTCTTATATGGAATTGTAATGGGCTGTTTATTACTCTTCTTTCCCATGAAGTTATACTTAAATCCCTTTTTTGCTCCAATTCCTAGCACACAGATGGGCATAGTATTTTCTTATTTTAAACTTTATTTTAGGTGCTGTCTTTTACAATACTGTTAATGACAGGGTTTCATGCGTGACACAATCCCTCACTACATACTCCCTGAGAACATCCGTTTCCCTCCATCATTGTCCCAACATGTCCCTTTATAATTACTCTGTTATTCATTTTTGCTAGTTTGCTTTCTTTCAACTTTATCACTTTTCTTTTTTTTTCTTTTTGGTCAAGTTTAATGTTAAGAAACTATTTTTAGATGATTTATTTATCAATATTTATCAAAAATTCAAAAACTGTTATAATGGCAAAAGGATTAGTACAATAATATGGCAAACTGAAGAGCAAATTTTACCAATTCATACTTCACATCATGGCTGTAGCAGGTATTGACCAAAGGAACACTTGAACTGAAAATATAAAGTTCATATTCAAATTACATTTATAAAGATAGCTATTGGAGAAACAAGGTTTGCAAAGATTGTAGCATAAATTAGCTTTTTTTTCCCACAGACAAATATAATGCAATTAGAATGGGGAACTTTGAAAGAAGAAGAAATTGATTCTTCACAGAGAGTGAACTGGTCTAAAAGAGCAGCTAGAATTAAAGGGAAGGTTCACATCAAGATTCAAATTATGTAGGGGTAGTTAGGCTGATTCTACAAGCATAGACAGGCCTTCCCACTATATCAAGGTCTGGAGAATGGATATTTAGATCTTTTCAAATAAACCATGATACACAAAGCTGTTCTCTTTACCTTCAGGAATACTGGGATTTAAATAACTGTATGATTGTATTTACAAGATAGGGGTGGTGGAAAATGAAGGGAACGAGTCTCTCATAAATTCTTTATTCAAATATCAACTTTATCATTTTTCTTTTTTTGTTTCTTTTTGGGTCACACCTGGCGATGCACAGGGGTTACTCCTGGCTTTTCACTCAGGAATTACCCCTGGTCATGCTCAGGGGACCATATGGGATGCTGGGATTTGAACCCGGGTCGGCCGCGTGCAAGGCAAACACCCTACCCGCTGTGCTATCTCTCCAGCCCCAACTTTATCATTTTTCAACCATGACCATTCTCATGGGTTTTGAATTCCACCAAGGCAAGGACTCGACCTGTTCCTTTGTAATATCACCAGTCCTGTATGGCACTGTGCTCTTTCACTGTGTGTCTGTTTGCCTGAGATGGAGCTCTGATCTCCCGTTCCCCAAGACTGGTCCCTAAATATGATCTAGGTCATTCCAGATGTTTGTCTCTGCTGCCTCCAACCTTCACACCTATTCTATCTGTCAAAATTCTTCTGCTGGTGGGGACATATCCAGTTATGCTTAGGGGCTAGTCCTGGTTCTTTGCCAGGTGGTCACACTTGGGGGTGCTCAGGGGACCATGAAGTGCCGGGGAGAAAAGCTCAGGGATTCTGCGTGAGAAGTATGTGTTCAGGCCCTTTGAGCTGTCTCTTTGGTCCCAATTTGCTTTTGTCACCATCTCTGGGGACCACAGACTGTGGGGGCGGTCAGAATGGCCATAGTGCATGCATTGCACCTGGGATGAAGCCCAGCCCTCACACTTGTCCTGGGCATCGCCAAAGTCACTGAGCTCTCTTCTGGGCTCTTTTTCTTGGGAGCTCCTTAACAGCAGGGCTGTCCAGTCCCCTCAGCACTGGCAGGCTGTGCTAGGGTTTGAACATGTGACTTTGCGCTTGCCAAAAACATACTTTCAGACACTGACCATCTTCCCGTCCCTTTCAAAATCCTCGACAAAGATAGAAGCTACCTGGATGATGCTGAAGAAAATTAATTTATTGACAGAATATAGTGTTGGGAGGGTTAGGGACCACTCCAGAGCTTAAGCTTCCAGGAGTAACTTAGTCAAAGCCAGGACCCAAGAGATGGCACGTGTTGCGGGGAGGGCGGGGGGTGGTGCACAGGAAAATAAGGGAGATCTTGTTCAGTTCGATGTGCTATCACCACTTACGGATGATGTCAGAGATGAAGAGCGGGGAAAGTTGGGGAAGAACATTAGCCGGTCATGTTTCCAAGAGAACAGCTCATTCCCTTCAAAATGGCATTCAGAGTGTAAGATAGCTGAGTGTTTCTGGGAGAAAACATGATCAAAATAACAGGGAAATGCTTTAATGATGTCTGATGGATCACTCAGATGTCCAGCTCATAGACATCTGTTTTTCTGACGTATAAGGATGTCTGGGGACGGAGCGATAGCACAGTGGTAGGGCATTTGCCTTTCATGCAGTCGTCCCGTGTTCGAATCCTCTGCCCCTCTCGGAGAGCCCTGCAAGCTACTGAGAGTATCGCACCAGCACAGCAGAGCCTGGCAAGCTCCCCGTGGCGTATTCGATATGCCAAAAACAGTAACAGTAAGTCTCACAATGAGAGACATTACTGGTGGCCGCTCAAACAAATCAATGAGCAATGGGATGACAGTGACAAGGACATCTGAGTACAAACAGTCACCTGGTTTAGGGACCCTGAACAATGCAGATGATGCTACATGCTCTCCTCCACAGCCACATGTCCTTATACCTTGTCCTAACAATAAGCCAGACGGAGAGTGAATTGGGGGGTGAGAGAGAGAGGAGGTAGGATCTAGATTTTTATTTATTTATTTATTTTTTGGGGGCACACTCAGTAGTGCTCAGAGCTCACTCCCGGCTCTGTGCTCAGGGATCAGTTCTGGTGGTACTCAGGGGACCGTACGTGGCTGGGGGAATCAAACCAGGTTGGTTGCCAGGAAGGCAAATGCCCCACCTGCTGTACGATCACTCTGGCCCCTACATTTAGTTTTAATTCAAAAACTTTCTGCAGGGAGACCTTTTTTTTTTGCTTGAGGTGCTGCCTGGTGATGCAGGACCTGTTTTTTATGTGATAAAAACAGTCTTATAGGGGTATTCAAGGTATTTAATATTTGGGGGCAGATGTCCCATCCCGCAGGACTTGGTCAACATGGGTAACCAGGAGAGGGTGCTATTTTTTAATAGCCAGGTATTAAAAAAAAGCCCTATAAAAAACATAAAAACAAAAAACCAGACCTGCTGCCTGGTTTCCATTGGACCTGGGGAGATGAGCAGCTCTCACAGGCTTGGCGAGAGAGTGTGTGTGTGGGGGGCGTGTCCCTTCAGGGCGAGGAAACCTGCTTCTTCATCATGTTCCGCAGGGCCCCTGTCACCTCCTTGTTGCGGAGCGTGTAAATGATGGGGTTGAGCATGGGGGTGACGACCGTGTAGAAAAGACTGAGGATGCGGTCGGTGGTGACAGAGGAGCCCGCCCGGGGCCGGATGTAGGTGATGCTGGCTGTGCCGAAGAAGAGGCAGACCACGAGCAGGTGGGAGGAGCAGGTGGAGAAGACCTTGCGGCGGCTCTGGGTGGAGGCCATGGCCAGAATGGCACCGAGGATGCGGGCGTAGGAGGTGACGATGAGGGAGAAGGGGATCATGATGAAAACCACGGTGGCGGTCATCACGGAGATTTCGCTCCTGTGCCTGCCGGCGCTCGCCTGTCGCAGCACGGGCAGGATGTCGCAGAGGAAGTGGGGGACGACGGGGCGGCCGGGGAAAGGCAGCGTGAAGATGAGGGAAGAGTGGGTGGTGGCCGTGAGGATGCCCATGAGCCAGGAGGTGCCAACCATGGCGGCACAGGCCCTCCAGTTCATGAGGGTGGAGTAGTGCAGCGGGCGGCAGATGGCAGCGTAGCGGTCGTAGGCCATGGCCGTGAGCAGGCAGCACTCCGAGATGCCCAGGACGATGAAGATGTACATCTGGGCCGCACAGCCCTGGAAGGAAATGGGCCGGGGCTGCCCGGAGGCCAGGTCGGCCAAGGTCCTGGGCACGATGTCAGTGGTGTAGAGGATTTCGACCAGCGAGAGGTGGCGCAGGAAGAAGTACATGGGGGAGTGCAGGACGGGGCAGGCCTTCGTGAGGACGACGATCACCGAGTTCCCCAGCAAGGTGGTCAGGTAGACCAGAAGCACCAGCCAGAAGAGGGGCCCCTGCAGGGGCCTGAGGTCAGAGAATCCCAGAAGGAGGAATTCAGGCAGAGTCTGGTTTTCTTTAGCCATCTCTCGAGACTGAAATGGGGTGGGGGGGCACAGACAAGAGAGAGAAGTTTGTCTACAAAGAGTCAGCCGGGGGCTGGAGCGATAGCACAGCGGGGAGGGTGTTTGCCTTGCACGCGGCCGACCTGGGTTTGGTTCCCAGCATCCCATATGGTCCTCGGAGCACCGCCAGGAGTGATTCCTGAGTGCAGAGCCAGGAGGAAACCCTGTGCATTGCCAGATGTGACCCAAAAAGAAAAAAAAAAAGAAGAAAGTAGAAAGAGTCAGCCTGGCTGTCATTTTGGAAAGCCCTATTGTCTCAGCTGAGACAGAGTCACCATCTTCTGGCAAAGATTGGCGTGAATTGGTTTGAGGTGATTTGTGGAACCTGGTGGTTCTGGGCTGGAGCAATAGCACAGCGGTTGGGCGTTCGCCTTTCATGCGGCTGACCCATGTTCGATTCCTCCGCCCCTCTCAGAGAGCCCGGCAAGCTACGGAGAGTATCTCGCCCACATGGCAGAGCCTGGCAAGCTCCCCGTGGTGTATTCGATATGCCAAAAACAGTAACAAATAAGTCACAATGAGAGACGTTACTAGTGCCCGCTCGAACAAATCGATGAGCAACGGGATGACAGTGACAGTGACGGTGGTTCTGGGACGTGAATCTAGGATTCTGAGCCCTTAGTTCCCTGCTTATCCTGCTCTTCCCTGTGCTCCTGGTCCCGGGTCCGGGGCCTGAGTCCTGCCGGAAATGCTGGCACACCCTCACTGGCATACCTTCACTGAGCACTCAGTCAGGGATGAGCTCAAGCTGCTCTCAGGATCACGAAGCCAGACTGAGGCCATTGAATGGCAGGTGATGATGCAACTGTCACTATATTATCTCACTTCCAGGTTGGGTAGAACCTTTCCAGAGATGATTAGTTTCTGGCACCAGCCCTGTGAGGGGAGTGGGGTAGGGACAGGCCAAACTCCACCTTGTTCTCGTATCTGGGCCTCTGCGATCAGGTTGTGGGTCACAGCTGCTCTGTGTCAGCTCTGCCTGCCAGGAACCAAGGCCTAGGAACCGCCAGGAACCAAAGCCTGGGAACCAATATGTCAGTACAACCTGACCTGTAACTAAGGAACAACCGCTTCTTGGGAAAAATACCAAAGTACCTTTTGAAGGCTGCAGAACAATGCCCAGGGGAACTGCCATCAGGGTCCACATCCAGTTTCGTTAAACTTTTGCATTCTTTGCTGTTCCCCCATTCTTCCCACTTCCTCAGATAATCAACTATACTAGTTTAAGAGAAATAAAATTGGAGCTTGCTCCCATTCTTATGTGTCTGTCTGTGTCTGTCTCTTTCTTCTTGTGTCTGTCTCCTTTTCACTCGCGCACCCTCTCCTGGCTACCCACGTTGATCAAGTCCTGCAGGACGGGACGTCTGCCCCCAAAGGTCTTTCTCTTGCTCTTCATCCTCTTAGAATCCCACCTAGACTTTAAACTTCTCCTCGAGTCTCTGTTTCTCATGGTCAGAGATCATTTTCCACAGAACTGTGGGATTCAAAGTGGCTTTAGGGGTTGTCTGTTTCTGGGTGACAGTGTTTTACCTCAGAAGGGGGCTGTGGGGCCTGATTGAATAAATGTATCAGTGGTGGACTTGGACCCATCTAGATCTAGCTCTCACCTCTTGAGACTGCAGAGAGCATCTTCATTATATTGTTCTAAGAAAACCCTTGAGGGAGTGGAGCGATAGCACTGAGTGGTAGGGTGCTCGCCTTAGACGACCTAGGTTCGATCCTGCCGCCCCATTAATCCCAGAGTCCCATTGGGGAGTGATCCCTGAGCACAGAGCTAGGAGTTTACTCTGAGAAAAAGGCTGGGTGTGGGCCCAAATTGGAAAAAAAAACCCAAATTGGAAAAAAAAACCCAAAAAAACCCCCAAATTTCCTTTCTCCTGAGGCAAATTTTGGTTTTGTTTTGCTTTGGGGCCATACCTGGTGATGCTCAGGGTCTACTGCTCTCTCTGCATTCAGGAATCACTCCTGGAGGTGCTCTGGGGACCATATGGGATGCCCCAACCTCTTACTCATTGTAGTATCTCTGGCCTTTGAGGTAAAATCTTGTGTCTTAGTCACAGCATTTTTTAGAGAAATATCTCCACTGTAAGACACTGCAGGAGACATTGGGAGGCAGTACATGAACGTGTGTGCGTGTATGCGTGCGCGTATAGGGGAGGTGTAGGCTCTAACAACTGATAAATTTCCCAAGTGCCTGGGTTTTGCTAGGCACTTTACTGAAAGGAATACTAGTCAGGGCTGAAAAGATAGTCCAGGGGTTAAGGCACTTGCTTTGCATCCAGCTGACTCAAGTTCGATACCAAGCACCACTCTGAACCCCATCAGAAGTGATCCCTGAGCACAGAGCCAGGAATGGGTATTGCTTCCTCCCCCTGCCCCCCAAAAAAAACATTGCTATTCGTTAGATCATTGCATCTTCATAATTACACAGTGACATATAAACAAACTCATCCCGTTGTTCATCTATTTGCTCGAGCGGGCATCAGTAAGGTCTTCACTGTGAGACTTGTTACTGTTTTTTTGGCATATCAAATATGCCACGGGGAGCTAGCCAGGCTCTGCTGTGCTTTATTCATTTACAAGTGAGGAAATGGGATTTCAGACATTAAATTTCTGAAAAATCACACATTTAGAAACTGAGAGAGTTGAGGTTCTGACCCAGGTTGGCCTCACTTCATATCTGTGTTCTCTTTTGGGGGAGTCACTCCCTGCACAGACCGACCCTGGGTCCCCTCAGGCAAAGCATGTGCTCTAGCCCTTTGAATTATCCCCCAGTCCCTTTATTTTTGATTTTAATTTTTCATTGACTTATTATGCAGTATTACAGAATATTGGGTGTTTAGCTTCCCACCTTTATATGTGTGTAAATTGTCACCATTCCAACTACCAGACCCAATGCTACCTGTCACCAAAAAGTCTTGTCTTTATCTTTACTGAGCCTAGGAGTTGGTTTTACTGTTTTTTTTTTCTTTTTTGCCTAAGTAAAACCACTGAAAATTCTCTTTCACTTTCATATTTATTTCGCTTAGCATCACTGTCACTGTCATCCCGTTGCTCATCGATTTGCTCTAGTGGGCACCAGTAACGTTTCCATTGTGAGACTTGTTGTTATTGTTTTTGGCATATCAAATACACCACGGGGAGCTTGCCAGGCTCTACCGTGTGGGCGAGATACTCTCGGTAGCTTGCTGGGCTCTCCGAGAGGGTGGACGAATTGAACCCAGGTCAGCTGCATGCAAGGCAAATGCCCTACCACTGTGCTATCACTCCAGCCCCACTGGAGCTTAGCATAATCACCTCATTTTTCGTACGTTTTGTCCCAAAGGCACCAGAGCCTGTGTTCTTTTTTTTTTTTTGCTTTTTGGGTCACACCGAAACAGGGGTTATTCCTGGCTCTGCACTCAGGAATTACCCCTGGTGGTGCTCAGGAGACCATATGGGATGCTGGGAATCAAACCCGGGTCAGCTGCTTGCAAGGCAAATGCCCTACCCGCTGTGCTATTGCTCCAGCCCCAGAGCCTGTGTTCTTAATCACAAGGTTGCAACTGTCTTAGAGGCTAGTTTAATCACTAGAACAACTAACTAGTATGGACCGTGACACAGCAATGTTTGGCTAAACATGTGTTAGATGAATAAAGCAGATGAAAAAAAAGAAAAATTCATTCTGAAGCCAGACACCAGCTAAAGACAGGACTCTGAGCTTTTAGATATTTGGAGTTCCAAGATGATGGCTTTTAATAATTCTGTACCCCAAGATGAGATTAGCTCAGCCAGGGGACCTTTATCTTTGGGCAGGAGACTCTTAATTTGCTGCCCTTTCCTCATAACCTAACCGCCTTCCACACTCATTTTCTCTCTCACTCTATTTTCTGCATTCAGCCATTTACCATATCGCTTGCAATTGAGATCAGTGCTTCCCAAGGAAGTCGACACTGCCCACGTTACATGGGGTGCTGGGAATAGAACTCCTGTAGGCTGTGTGCAAGGCAAGTGCTCTATTCACGGTGCTACATCTCCAGTCCCTGTTCTTTTTTTTTTCTTAAAGAACTTTGATTTCCAGGAGGGCAGCATCAATTTCTTTTCTTTTTTGTCCTGAAAAGAGGGTGGTAATAAACCTAATAAGTTTAGGAACCTCTGGTTGAGGGATTGCTGTGTGCTAGGCATTGTGCAATTGACTAGAGTCTCAGTTGATTTTATCTACTTATTTATCTGTTCTGTTGGACCACACACAGTGATGCTTAGGGCTTCTCTTGGTTTTGCACTCAGGGATCACTCTGGGCAGGCTCAGGGGACCATATTGGATGCTGGGGATTGAACCTGGGTTGGTTGCAAGCATGGCAAACACCTTACCTACTGTTCTATTGCTCCAGTCTCTCAACTGACTTATTATTAATAATTCTAGTGATAATTGTTATTTCATCATTTCAGATAAGGAATCAAAGCTCTGAAAACTTTTCTTAGTTACCCAAGACCACACAATTGGTAAATGGTAAAACCAGAACTATCACTTGAGGCCTGATTTCCCACTACCACACCTAATTGTCTCCATGAGGTCAGTAGTCTTAGCCTGCGTTTCTGGGGGGTGGATTCACATCCAGTCTGTTTAAACTCAAAGAATATCAGATTAAATTGGCCATATTCACTACTGCCAATAACCCTTCATCTTTCCATACCACTGTGAAAACCTCAGATAGATTTTGCTGTTTTCAGTTTTTAAAAATGCTGCCTTTTAATTAAGATATTGAAGTGCTGGAGAGATAGCTCAAAAAGTTGAGCTATCTGTCTTACATGCAGGAGACCCAGGTTTGAAACCCTGACACCACATGTCTCCCCAAACTCTGCCAGGGAGGAACTCCTGAGCACTGAGTTGGGAGTAGTCTCTGAGCACCATTTGGTGTGGCTCAGAAGTGAAAAAAAATTTAGGCAAAACTTTTTATATATAGTTTCCACCACCTCAATTAAGTTCTTCTCTTGTATGCAACTCCAAAATATTTATTCACTGCATTCCAATTTTATATGTCTGTAATCATAGTGTATATACATTTTGTCCTTTCCATTTCCTTTTTAATGCTTGCTTATAGTCTTTTGCCAAGACATTACATTGTATTCCGAGTGACTCTTTGGAAACTTCTTGAAATAGTTCATTGGATTTCTCCACAACTGTTTAACAAAAATTTCTCATACCTTTTGCAATTTAAGTTCTTTTTTTTCCTTTTCTTTGATTGTATTTTGGATAATGATGCAAACAATATCTTTGTGCATTACTCATTTTGCTTCTGTTAACTTATTCCCTTAAGGATATATTTCCAGGAGTAGGATAATTGGGTAAGGGTATGGACATTTTTTTTTTTTTTAATAGGGTCCCTCCCTGATGAGCTTAGGGGACCTAGGGCCACTCCCTATCACACTCAGTCTGCTGGTGCAGGCCTGACAGTTTGTTTTTTGTTCTTTTTTTTTTTTGCTTTTTGGGTCACACCCAGCGATGCTCAGGGGTTACTCCTGGCTTTGCATTCAGGAATTACTCCTGGGAGTGCTTGGAGGACCATATGGGATGCCGGGGATCGAACCCAGTTCGGCTGTGTGCAAGGCAAATGCATACTCATACTCATCTTAATTGTGTGTGTGTGTGTGTGTGTGTGTGTGTGAGACCATACCTGGTAGTGCTCAGGGCTTGGAGGTCAGTCCTGGCAGTGCTTGAGGGACCATGTGGTGCTGGAAATTTAACCTGGGCCTCTTACATGTAAGACATGCACCAGCTTGTTGAGCTATTGCTATGACCGACATCATCTTTGTCACTGTGAGTTGCCTCTTCGCTCTCAATTTTGTCCCAGGATATCATTTGAGAGAGTGGAAAAATATGATCTCAGTTCCCTGTTCTTCCCATCTCTGTTTCTCAGCTCCCATTTTCCCTGCTTCTACTCTGCTTTTGTTCATTTTCTGCATTAACTTCTCCTATTTCCCATATGCTCTGGTACATCTGGGACAATCTTCAGAGAGACACTGGCTCTGAGGCCACCATCGTCCATTTATTTATTTATTTATTTATTTATTTATTTGGTCTTTTGGGCCCAGTGGTGTTCAGGGCCTACTGCTGGCTCTGCACTCAGGCATCACTCCTGGTGGGCTGGGGGGGGGGGGGGCATATGGGGCACCAGGCATCAAACCCTAGTCAGCTGCGTACAAGGTAAACACCATCCCTACCCACTGTTTCATTGCTCAGGCCACACCATTGTCCTTTTTTAAAGGTCTCCCTTTGTGGAACAGTGAGATGGACAGAGTGTCCTTGGGCCATAGGGAAAAGGTTAAGTTTTAAAAGTTTAAAAAATTGGGAACCTGAGTGATGGTACAAAGAGGTAGGGTGCTTGCTTGCCTTGCATGCGTCTTTACCAAGGTTCTATCTCTGGCATCTCATAGGGTCTTGCGGGCCTGCCAGGAGTGATACCTGAGTGCAGAGCCAGGAGAAAGCCCTGAGCATTGTCGGGTGTGGCACCATCCCCGCCCAACACCACCCTGGGCCATAAAAAAAGCTAAAAAATATTTTTAAAAAAGTTATGGCAAAAAGGCAAAAGTTGCATATGCATTTTTAGTGTACAGTCCAGTAGTATCCACCCATTCTCATTGTCATGCGACAAATCTCCATAATTATTTTCATCTCATAAACAAAATTCTCTATGAAAAAGCAATTCCCATTTATTCTTTCCATGGTTTTCTTGTTTTATTCTTTTTTTTTTGGGGGGACGATGCCTTGTGGTGCTAGGGACCACTCCTGGCAGTGGAGGGTGTGGGTATATGGCGTTGGGGATTGACTCTAGGGCTCTTTCATTCAAGGCATGTGCTCTACTCCTTTGAACCCTCAGAACCCACATATCCCTTTCTTTTTAAAATTTTATTCATTTATTTGTCAAAGTGGAGAAATATGAGATATAGGTGCAGAACTCAGGGAGAAGAGTTCGCATCTGAACCTGGATAGGTTTGGGAGTTATCAGATTAGAATTGGAAGTTAAATTTGGGATCTGTGTGAAAAGTTCAAAGAAGTTTCTCACTGAACAAGAAAAAAAAAGCCTATAGAACCCTGAAGAAGTATGTCACCTAAGAAATGGTGAAAGAAGAATGTACAAAAATACCAAGAAGAAATAATGCTTGGGA
The DNA here is from genome assembly GCF_027595985.1 of Sorex araneus. Taxonomy (NCBI): domain Eukaryota; kingdom Metazoa; phylum Chordata; class Mammalia; order Eulipotyphla; family Soricidae; genus Sorex; species Sorex araneus. The sequence continues at coordinate 220,050,867 of NC_073303.1, forward strand.
ATGAGAGAGGGATTTAGCATTACAAAGAACAGGCTTGGGGAACCCAGCAGAATTAAATGTAAGAATTTATAGTCTTTGGTTCATTGAGGTCAGTCTTTGTGAACTCAGTAGAAATAAAATTACTGATAAAATTGCTTCACTTCACTGGAATTGTGTATAAGAGAGGGTCAACATATGTGAGTAACGAACATGATGGCTTGCAAAGAGAGGGAAAAGGTAATGAAGTAGAGGTACTGAATAAAAATATTTAAAAATAGAATGTTAAAAGTGAAAAGATATAGGGAGGTGATCCAGAAGAAAAATGATTTAAAGATTCTGGTGAATGAAGGAGGGATTGGTAGGCAAGTCCCAAAGAAGCAAAAGGTGATGGAATAAAGAACCAATATGAAATTCTCTTTAAATAAGAAAATATCTGACAAAGTGAAAGTGACCTGAACAAATTAATAAGTTCCAATAGACTTTATTTTCTTTTAGTGTGGGAGTAGTAATAGAATTCACATCATAGGGAAATGACAAAGTAATAAATTCAAGCACTTAGATTTTAAGAGAAAATATTGCAAAACATCCAGTCAGTAGCTGTTGCTTATTACCTATTATTAGGTGCAGACTGGGATAATTACTGCACTTGGAATTCTTAAAGTGTTTATGTTACTGCTACTTCAATGTATCTGGTAAAAACTCTAGCAACTGTAATAAAAAGTGGATACACAGTCAAACCTGGGAGAAAGAGTCTAAAACACCTTCTGTCTATAGTGTTTGGTTCAAAGGCTCATCATCACAGCTAGGAAAAAGACTGCTTCCTGAGGATTTGTATACTTGTATTACCTTGGTGCAAAGTTTTATTTTTTTCCCTTCGCAAAACTCTAAGGATGTAATTTCATAGTTGCTATTACATGGAGAGAAATACTATATGATATAGAAAAATATCTCCCTCTTGGAGAATCTGGCAAGGTACCAAGAACATCCTGCTTGCACGGCAAAGCCTGGCAAGCTCTCCGTGGCATATTCGATATGCCAAATACAGTAACAATCATGGGTCTTATTCCCCTTACCCTGAAAGAGCCTCCAATGCGGCCCTGCTGGGAAGAACGAGTAAAGAGAGGCTGCTAAAATCTCAGGGCTAGGACCAATGGAGACGTTACTGGCACCCGCTTGAGCAAATTGATGGTCAATGGGATGACAGTGATACAGTGACAGTGATATTTATTTGTAGAAAAATAGTTTTGCTTAGGGATTATGAGGAGAAAGACTTAGAGAGAAGTAAGCAAGAAGGGAGGGAAGGGGAGAAAGAGAAGAAACCCACTCAAAAATAAGCTTGTCCAGAGGGGAAGGAGACCATTTTTTTCTTTTCTTTTTCTTTTTTTTGCTTTTTTGTGTCACACCCGGCAATGCACAGGAGTTACTCCCGGCTCATGCACTCAGGAATTACTCCTGGTGGTGCTCGGGGGACCATATGAGATGCTGGGAATCAAATTCGGGTGGGCCGAGTGCAAAGCAAATGCCCTACCCACTGTGCTATTGCTCCAGCCCCCGACCATTTTTTTCTAAGGCAGAAAAAACTCTCCCCCTTCAAGTCTTAGTGAGACAGATTGAAATAAATTTATCATCTCTGTGGAGGGAGTTACAGATAACTGGATAACAGTCTGTCTAGATTAGTGGTTTTCAACCATTGGTCCAAGCCAATTGTTGTCTACAGAAATTTCTTGCTAACCGGAGGAAAGAGTTATTATCTCTTAACATATGATATTCCTTGATAGTAGTTGTGGCACTGCTATAAATATTGACAATATAAATATTCTTGTTATGAATAATGTTTTTATTTCTGTTTTAGCAATCCATGCAATATTTCTCCTATTTTTAACTTGTCTACAGATATAAAAAAAAAGTTAAAAATCACTGTTCTAGAGAATGAAAAGGAGCAAAAATCTAATAGTGAGATGTTATTAATTTCCCAGGAAGAGATTTTAAGATAAAATTATTAGAAAAAGGTAACAAAAGTTGTTTGAACAGCGTCAATATTAAATGCATGCATATAGATAAGGGAAAGGAAAATGGTAATCTGCTTTCCTCAGTAGTGAGATTATGGATTATTTTTTTCCCTCTAAAAATCTTAAATAAATATAAATTCTAATTTACTTAAGATAAAGGGGAGAGAATAATAAGATGTGTGCTGGTCAGAGCATACAAAAGATAACATTAGAGAAAGCAGAACAGAATAGAGCAAAGATCTGATGGCCCCATTCAAGGGAGAAGGAAATTATACTTTTTTTTTTCTTTTTGGGTCACACCCAGCGATGCACAGGGGTTACTCCTGGCTCTGCACTCAGGAATTACTCCTGGCAGTCCCAGAAGATCATATGAGTCATTTGTGGTTGACTTTAGAGTGAGTTTTGGTGGTTGTGTTTTCAGAAACCATTAAATCTTGCCAAATTTTTCATGACCTCACATTTAGATATGTTTTCAATTTTGATTACAGTTGAAGCTGTTAAGGTGCAGCTGAATGAGGTGGTCTTGAAAGATTGGCAAGAAGAAAAGATCTCTGAGCCTGCCACATTCTAAAACTTAATTAAAAAATCAATTTCAGGGTTATTGTACAGCAGGTAGGGCGTTTGCCTTGCATGAGGCCAATCCGGGTTCAATTCCCAGCATCCCATATGGTCCCCTGAGCACCTCCAGGAGTAATTCCTGAGTGTAGAGCCAGGAGTAACCCTTGTGCATTACTGGGTGTGACCCCAAAAGCAAAAAAAAAAAAACAAACCCAAAAAACAAACAACCCCCCCCCCAAAAAAAAAAACCAGAAACAAAAACAAAATCAACTTCGAATAAATCCAAGGAGGTAGTCCTCTCTTGTGTTGCATTTCTTGGGTGAAATGAGGTTTCAGGGGCCAGAGTGATAGTACAGTGGGCAGGACATTTGCCTTGCTCAGGACAACCTGAGTTTGATCCCTGGCATGTCATATAGTCCACTTGAGCCCTTTGGGAATAATCCCTGAGCTCAGAGCCAGGAGTAAATCCTGAGCATTTCTGAGTGTGGCCCAAACCAAACAAACAAAAAAGAAATGAGACTTCAAGTGGAAGAAGTTTAAGCACAATATGAGACTGACAACCAAGGATAGTAGACACAAGGGCCAGGAATATTGCTCCGTAGTTGGAAGCCTATCTCATGAGCTGGGGAGAAGGCATCTGGAATTATCTCAAATATTGCTTCTATGCCTTGAAAGTACGATTTTGAAGTGAAATGAGTCGGAAAGAGATGGTCAGACATAGAAGGACTGCACTCATTGGTGGAGTATAAAATAACATAACATGAGATTGACACCCAAGGACAGTAGACACAAGGGCCAGGAATATTGCTCCATAGTTGGAAGCCTGTCTCATGAGCTGGGGGAGAAGGCAGCTGGAATAGAGAAGGGATCACTAAGTCAATGATGGTTGGTGGGATCGTTTGAGATGGGAGATGTGTGCTGAAAGTAGATAAAGGACCAAACATGGTAGCCTCTCAGTATTTATATTGCAAACCATAATGCCCCAAAGTAGAGAGAGAGTATGGGGGAAATTGTCTGCCATGGAGGCAGGGGGAAGGTTGGGAAGGGTGAGGGGATACTGGGAACATTGGTGGTGGAAAGTGTGGACTGGTGGAAGGATAGGTGTTCAATCATTGTATGACTGAAACTAAAATATGAAAACTTTGTAACTGTATCTCATGGTGATTCAATTAAAGAAAAAAAGAGAAAGGTTTAAGATGCCAGGTTTAGGTGGATAGAGGATAAAATGACAGTTGCAGACTGTTGAGGGGTTGAGGGGTCAGTCAGCCCGACAAGCTCTGGCTGTGGGAGGGGGGCTTGTAAGGGGGTCCTGGAGTAGGAAATATTCTTGAAGAGCAGGCAGTCATGGCATCTGGGGGGCAAGAGAGCCCAATTTTGGAGCCTGGTCAGAAATATGGGACATAGGGGTAGAACAGCCTTTACTGAGCTTTTTGTTTCTGTTTTATATTGGGAGCTCTATCCTGAGGTGTTCAGGGGCTCCCAGGGGCTACTCCTGGCTCTGTGCTTAGGAACCTAATCTGTTTGGGGTCCTTTATGGTGTTTCGGGATTTGAACCAAGGTCACAGACACTGCCTTATGCTAGGCAGGTGCCTTAAAGCCTTTTAAAAAATTTTCTTTGGAAAAGAAAGGTCTTGGGGAACGGGGCTAGAGAACTGCTCTCCAAGCATCTTTTCTCCCTTTACTAATAATGAGAACTGTGCATAGAACTCTCTTCTCCTCCCCCCTCCCCCGTGTGTGTGTGTGTGTGTGTGTGTGTGTGTGTGTGTTTGGGGAAGGTATAGGGCACAAAGGAGGATGTCGGGAGCTTCATTTGTGGGCTCTGAGATGGGACTATTAGTAGGATCATGAAAAAAAATGCTCTGAGTTTCCATCAGACGTCGGCGTTGGACATGCAGAGGCAACTCCCACCTGCCTGATTTACACAACGCTGGTAAAGACAGACCTGCACACGCTCCCCGTTGTCTCATTCCTGTCACCTCGTCATGCGTACCCTCTCCGATTAGACACAGGTGTCTCACACCATAGGCTCACACCATAGGCTCAAAGGTTTGAAGAGTCTGTGTAAACACACACTTGTCTTATCGTCTCATGTGGCTTTGTCTAGAAAAAATTTTCCCGAGCTTTTGTTTCCTCGTTCCTTCTCCTTGTCCGGGCAGAAGGGGGTGCGGGGCCGGGAGGTGGGGGGAAGCAGAGTCTGAATTTCACCTGCACACGTGCAGTCTTACCTGGGGGAGATGGAAGTGTTCACCCTGCACAGGGCAGGGCTGCGGGCCACGGGCGTGGGTTCTGTTGTTCTGCTCTTTCTCCTTGGAAGTCTCAGCCTCTGGGGCACCCCCAGTTATTCTCTGCTTGGTGTTGTGTCTCTGCGTGCCGGGGACCTGGGAGGCCCTGACTCTTGGGGTTTCTCAGAGTAGCTCTGAGCTGAGACGTGTCATGGACCAGGTGATTCTGCCTGGGTCCCTAATGCCTGAGGTGTCCCTTCTCTTTCCTCTAGCTTCATTTCTCTTGGCAGACTTGCATCACTCTCCCTTTCCTTATAATCTCGCACTTTCTCACAATCAATATTCGTCTCCACCACTCATTGCACAGTTTCCTAGGTTACAGATGACCATAAGTTTGAGGTTCTTTCTCCCTTGGGTGTAGACTCTCCTCATAAGAAATTCAGTCCTTTTAGTGAAATCATAGTTCCCTATTAAATGTAGAGTTTTTTTTTTTCTTTTTGGGTCACACCGACAATGCACAGGGGTTACTCCTGGTTCATGCACTCAGGAATTACCTGGCGGTGCGTGGGGGACCATATGGGATGCTGGGAATCGAACCCAGGTTGGCTGTGTCCAAGGCAAATGCCCTACCTGCTCCAGCCCCCTAAATGTAGAGGTTTTTGAAAAATTCTAGAAAAGTGTGAAGTATGACTTAGTCACATGGATCTCTATGCTTGATTTGCTATTTAGTGGAGAAAGAGTTCCAGTGAAGACATTTCTTGTCTAGTTAACCAGGGGTTCATGGGAGGATGGAACAAGCCTCCATTCATCTCTACATGTTCCATGATTCAGCAGATGGAATTAAAGGGGTCTTGATATAGAGCAATCGACCTTATAAAATTTCTTCTTGCTAGATATTGAACCCACATCTCTGATATACAAAGCATCTTCCCTCCCACTGAGAACATCCCTGACCTTCTGAATATTTTTAATTTGAGAGGGATAGTAAGGTGTTGAATCTTGGAATTTGGAGAGAGGTATTATCTGCAATAGCGTGGCTTTTGGCACAATCCTTGATGCCCTCTTGTTGACACTTGTTTCTCCTACTTATTTCTCATTTACTCTGACAGCTTTGCTGATTCTCTCAGTAAGGTTGACACCAGCTCTGTGTTGCCAAATCTAATGAGTAATTTTCAGAATTTGTCAAGCACTCTGTACTTGCGGTACTGTCTCTCTGGCCCCCTTTAAAGTTTTTTTTTTCTTTTTGGGTCACACCCAGCTATGCTCAGGGGTTACTCCTGGCTTTGCACTCAGGAATTACTCCTGGCGGTGCTTGGGGGACCATATGGGATGCCGGGGATGGAACCTGGGTCGGCCGAATGCAAGGCAAATGCCCTACCCGCTGTCCTATCGCTCCGGCCCCCCCCTTAAAGTTTTTATTTTGTGTTTTATTTTTTATCCTAAGCAGAATCAGAGATATGGTTCTTTCCTTGTCATATTCCAATGAAGAAATAGTACCTTAGACATAATTTCAGTTCTTGAACAGACAAGAATTTACCAAGTGAGTGACCCTCTATTAAAAAGAGGAGGAAATTAAAGAAATATGAAGTTAATTTGCATAAGCCATTTTGAAGAATTGCAATGTGCTTCCAAATCTGTGAGTCTGCTTCCTAAGGAATATGATACTGATGAACCCTTCTCCTCTACTGATATGGTCTTCCACCTTCTACCCAAAACATGGCTTATGACTTTACTTTTGTTCCACATTCTCACTCTAACTGTCACAGAAACTTTTGTTTTTGATTATTTTTGTGAATAAGTTGATGATAATTTTTTCTTTTCTTGGAGAGGGATCCCCCACTGTGCTTAGGAACTTAGTGACTGAAGAGCTCAGGCTTGGCAGTACTGGTGCTTTCCAGGGTCATACTTGGTTTGTTCAAGCACAAGTTGAGGGCCACACAGTGCTGGGGATCAAACTTGGGGCCTTGAGCATTCAAGGTAGGCGTTCCACCCATTTGAGCATTTCCCTGGCCCATGTTGAAGATGATAATTTTCACTATTTTTAAAGTCACATAGAGAGCATGACTTCGAGGTACTTGTTTTTCCTGGTTAAGAGGAAGGGTCTGAAGATCAGAGAGATTAAGTCACAAGCTAAAAATTATGGAGTGTAATTAGAGCTTTATGTTTATTTGACTTATGAATGTGTAAGAGTTCTTTTTTAAAATTTTTTTTAATTAGTGAATTACCGTGAGGTACAGTTACAGATTTACAAACTTTCGTGCTTGCATTTCAGTTATATAGTGATCAAGTGCCCACCCCTCCGCTAGTGCCCATTTTCCCCCACCAATGGTCCCAGTGTCCCTCTCACCACCCTCACCCTGCCCTCCCCCACCCCACCCCGCCTCTGTGGCAGGGCATTCCCTTTTGCTCTTTTTCTCTTTTAGGGTGTTGTAGTTTGCAGTAGAGGTATTGAGTGGCCATCATGTTTAGTCTATAGTCTACTTTCAGTCTGCAGCTCAGATAGAGAAGGGACCACCAAGTAAGGGGTGCAGGAAGGCCCATTCAGATGGGAGATGCGGGCTGAAAGTCATGAAATTTGCATATAGGTGGATCAACATGGAAAGTACCAGGAGGACTGGTACTTATCTCTACTGTTCTTGAGTATTAGTTTCTCATTTGGTTACTTTATATTCCACAAATGAGTGCAATCTTTCTATGCCTATCCCTCTCTTTCTGACTCTTCACTTAACATGATACTTTCCATGTTGATCCACCTATATGCAAATTTCATGACTTCATCTTTTTTTTTTTTTGACTTCATCTTTTCCAACAGCTGCATAGTATTCCATTGTCTAGATGTACCAAAGTTTCTTTAACCAGTCATCTGTTCTCGGGCACTCGGGTCTTTTCCAGATTCTGGCTATTATAAACAGTGCTGCGAATGGGCACTGGTGGAGGGATGGGCTCTCGAACATTGTATGAGAGAAACACAAGCACGAAAATGTGTAAATCCGTAACTGTACCCTCATGGTGACTCACTAATTAAAAAATAAATAAATAAAAAGGAAAAAACAAACAAACAAACAAACAAAAAACAGTGCTGCAATGAACATTCAAGTGCAGATGTTATTTCGACTATACTTTTAACAATGGATAAGAGAAATGTGATACAAATGGGCTTAAACAATCATTACTCCCTCTCTCTCTTTTCTCCCCACTTACTTTCCTGTTGTTGTTGATGTTGTTGTTGACACTGTTGTGATTTCTGGGTGCTACACTTGGTTACATGGGCTTATCTGAGATTCCTCACTTGTGGTGCCAGGAATCACAATGGTAGTTCTGCGAGGACCATACTAAATGATGTGGAATGATGCTGGGATCTAGCTGAAGATATCATGCATGCAGAACAATTTCTAGGACTAAGCCACACTTCCAGGCCACAGACACATTTTCATGCATAAGGAAATGTCTGGAGGAGGATGTTTCTAAAGTTTGTTGATTCAGTGGTTCACTGTTGTCTTCAAGGAGTCAGTTGCTAGAAATATAGAGATCAGGAAGAGGAGTTTTCTTGTAAGAAAGAGAACTGTGATGGTTAATTTTTTGTGTCATTTTTTCCAAAGCTATAATGCTCAGTTGTTTGGTCAAGTACAAATTTAGAAGTTATTGTGAACTTTTAGCAGTGCCAGGGATCAATCCCAGAACCTCACACAAGCAAGTCAAGTGCTCTACCACTGAGTTACATTCTTGGCCCTGAAGTTGTTTTAAAGAAGAGATTAATATTTAGATCAGTGGACTTTGAGTAAAGCAGACTTCATTCCATAATATAAATGGGACTCATATAATCAACTGAAGCCTTTTGAGAAAAGACCAAGGTCACCCAAAGAGGAAAGAATGCTGCTTTCAGACTTTGGGCTTGACCGCAAGAAAACTCCTTCTGGGCTGGCTGCACTGCATATTTTGGACCTACTGTTCCCTATGATGGTGTGAGTCTATTCTTTCTCTTCCTCTTTCCTACACATTCTATTTCTCCGAAGAACACTGACTAATACAGAAACTGTGCCAAGATGCTTCTAGAAGATTTTTATTCCTGTCTTACTGATCAGAATTCTGTCATCTTTTCTTTCCCGTATCTAATGACTATGACAGCAGAGTCTAATCATTTTAGGGAATCAGCAGCAGTGTTTATTATAAATGATCTCAGAGTCTGAATTTCTTTTTTAGCTTTTTGGGTCACACCCGGTGATGCTCAGGGGTTAGTCCTGACTCTGCATTCAGGAATTACTCCTGTAGTTCCTCGGGGGACCATGTGGGATGCCAGGGATTGAATCCAAGTCGCCTGGGTGCAAGGCAAATGCCGTACCTGCTGTACTATCACTCTGGCCTGAATTCTTTTCAAACATTATTGATGTATCATTGGTTCATGGTACTATAGAACCTCAGGGTTAGAACTCAATACCTCTATATGTATTTAGAACTCATTGCACCCAACCAAAGTACCAATGCTCATCTGCCTTCTCCAAAAACCCCCTAGCCCATATTTCCACCCCACCACTTTTCCCTCTGGCAATCATTATAGTTTTTATCCAGTGTAGGAATTAATCTTATTGTTCAATTTTAAGTGCCCATTGACAAATGAATGGATAAAGTGGATAAAGAGTAGTTACATATGCTAAAAAAATACTATACTGCAATTAAAAAGGATCAAAGCATGTCATTTGGGTCAAATAGGGAACTCTAGGGGATTATGTTAAATGAAATTAATATGAATGTAAAGACAATTGCTGGAAGGTTCCTTTTTATAGGTGGAATATAAATGAGTAAGGCAAATGAACTACCAGAACCTTAATTCCTGACCACAAATACTGCCTATTCATTAAATAAAGCTGGGAGGTGATTGTTGAGCTGCAGCATTATGTGGAAAGAACAACTGATTCAAGATCAAAGACTGAGGAATGCTATTTCTTGGTCTGTTTTCTATTGTCCATTTCCAAGTTAGATAATCTCATAAAATTTACCTTGTAGTTTTTATGTCTTAATTTAATACTATCAATCAAAGCATAATGTATCCAATTTTAGCAAAAGATCCTGAGAAAATCGATAATCACATGTGAAAAATAAAGTTGGCTTACTCTCTATCTTCCTATCACTGTATCACTGTCATTCTGTTGCTCATCTATTTACTTGAGCGGGCGCCCATAACATTTCCATTCATCCCTATCACATTCAGGGTCAGGGGAATGAGGCCCATTATTGTTACTGTTTTTGGCATATTGAATATGTCACGGGTAGCTTGCCAGGCTCTGCTGTACAAGATTCTGCATCGCTTTCTTCCGGGAGCTTTGTTTTATAGTCTCTGAATCTTGGCTGTTGATGGGATTTACATGGGTGCCAGGGGCAGTTTGTGGGGGGTGACTGCCTAACTACTGGAAGATGGGGGATTTGGGTAGAGGAGGCCCAGTCCTGATCCAAGCAGGTGTGGATATCTCAGCCCCAGGTTCTGCACACCTGGGTTCCTCTGCCGGTTCCATCATGTGTGAGGATCATCAGAGCGTGTGGAGAGTGGCTTTGAGCATTGTCTTCGGCTGCTGGGGCTCTGCTGGGGTGGGGAGGGAAACTCAACCCGCCCCCCTCTGAGGGGCCCAGTGAAGACAAGGGGTGAAAACAAAAAAATAGAGAAATAAATATGCAGAAGTATACCACTGTTCTAGTAACTGAAGGTTAACAATCTAATACTTATAGTATGTTAAAAAAAGTCCCTTCTTTAGAGAAGTCAATGATGGTTGGAGGGATTGTTTGGGATGGAAGATGTGTGCTGAAAGTAGATAAAGGACCAAACATGATAGCCTCTCAGAATCTATATTGCAAACCCAAAAGTAGAGAGAGAGAGAGAGAGAGAGAGAGAGAGAGAGAGAGAGAGAGAGAGAGAGAGAGAGAGAGAGAGAGAGAGAGAGAGTATGGGGAATACTGTCTTCCATGGAGGCAGGGGGGAGGGTGGGAAAAGGGGATATACTGGGGATATGGGTGGTGGGGAATGTGCACTGGTGAAGGGACGGGTGTTTGATCATTGTGTGATTGTAACTCAAACACGAAAGGTTATAACTATATTTCACGGTGATTCAATAAAATAAAAAAGTGCTCTCATGTTCCTTTCTATAAAAATTGCTTCTTAGGCCAGAGGAGATAGTTCAAAGGGCCGAGTGTATATTTTGATGTGGGAGGCTCAGATTTATTTCCCAACACTGCATGGCCCCATACACGATGGAAGTGACCCCTGAGTAAGTAGAGAGAGGACCGTCAGCTGTGACCTGAACTGCCTTACCCTGTGTAAACTGTTTCAAGATGTTTCTCTAGGACATGAGCCTGTTGTATTCCAGACTGTAAGCCTGATGCGTAATAAAACTCTGTTCCTACCTGTCACTAGGTCTCTCCATTGACTGGCCCATGGAGCAGCGGTGGAACCAGACCTTTGGGTCATACACCCAACCCCTATGCCCAGTCTTCCTCTACCACCAAATAGAGGATCTGGTCTTTTAAATGTTTACTGACCATTTATAAGACTCCACATTGGAATTGCACCAAGCAAAGCACCCTTAAAAATTGAAGACTGATTCAACAGAGAAGAGACCGGGCGTTCCGGTAAGCAATGCAGCTGGAGAATGCTTCGGACCTCAGGCCGGGCTAGCCACACTGGGGGGCCAGACGGAGGAGGTACAGCCAGTACGCCTTCTCCAGATGGAGCCCCAGCGACAATGAGCAGCAACTAACAGGGCTCCGGGATGCGGGACTGGGACAGCTCCGAACCGCGCGGTGACCTTTTCTGAAAAATGAAAACATACAATCTATTGATGCCATCCAACGTGTCTGACTGTTGGAGGAAAACCTCCAAATAATCATAGTGAGATCCCTGTTGAAAATTGAATGTAATCAAAGTAAGGAAAGAGTCAAGTGAAAAATGTCTACCACACAGGCAGAGGGGGAGTGGGAGGGGGGTATGCGGGGGTTTGGTGGTGGATCAAATATGAAAACTTTGTAACTGTATCTCACAGTGATTCAATAAAAATAAAATTAAAAAAATTGAAGACTGATTTTAATTTTTTTGGGGGAACTATATGCATTGGTATTAGGGAACTACTTACTACATGGGCTCAATCCTTTGAGCTATCTCTAGTTTTAGCCTGCATCTTTTAAAACCTATGTGTTGAAAACCTGAGTTAACATGGGTTAACAAGACTGTAATATTTTAGGGGTACAGTTTTACACTATTTCTAAATAAATGCACTATATATATATATTACTTACTGCAAGAACACTAATATTTCTCCATTACAATCCTTTGTAAATCTTCCCTCTTTTGATCCTCGCCTGCCTCACCTTCTCATAGTTTTAGTTCCAAGACAGGCCAAAGTTGTTTTGATTGGCTTTCTAGTTCCTTGCACTCTATTATTGATTTATATAAGTTCACAATACTATGGATTTTCAAGTATATGGGTTAACATTGCTATACTTGTATAAGACTCACTAGACCCACCACTAGTGTTCCAGGGCAGTTCACCACTACCACCAAAAAAAATACATGAAACATTAAACCATTTCTCTCTTTTCCTCTGATAATTACCAATTTTTCACCAAGTCTAGGAGTTAGTTTTATCCTATTGTCAATTCTTTTGCTTCTAGGTATTTATATTTCAAACACTAGTGAAACCATCCAGTATAATCAATTATCTTTTACTTCCTAACATTTCACTAATCACAATCACTTCAAGTTTCATCCATTTTTGTCTCAAGGGCACAATTCCATCTTGTTAATTGCAGAGTAGTATTCCATTGAATATATATTCATATATATGCACACACATATATAATCACTGCTTTTGTATACAATCATCTGCAAATGAATTGTTAAGCTGATTTCATGTTTTTCCTATTGTAAATAATGCTGCCATGAGTTTTCTTTAGAATTAATGCTTTTATGTCTCTTAATTAAATGCCTAGAGTGCTCGGTCCAGATAAGATCTGGAGCTGCTGCTTGCAAAACAGACCCTCTGCTCCTAAAGACTATGATCCAAGAGGTCTTCTAACCCATTTTGGCACCCAGAGCGGCTTCTTACAGAAATGCATTTCTACTGTGAACTGAACTAAAAAACATCAGAAATCCAAGACCGCGTGGCCCGCGCGAACTCATAGAATCTTCATTCTCAGCAATGAAAAGAAATTATTAAATGACGCCTTTTCAGCAGGCCTGATTGTTGGGGGAAAATTCCAAACAATAATAGTGAGTTCTCTATTGAAATATTGAATGTATTCAAAGTATAGAGAGAATAAAATGAAGATCATTAGCTACTTAGGTGGGGGCTGGGTGGGAGGGGGTATATTGGGGTTCTTGGTGGTGGAACATGTGCACTGGTGAAGGGATAGGGTTTCAATCATTATATGACCGAGACTTATACCTGAAAGCTTTGTTTTTTTTCCACGGTGATTCAATATAATAAGATAAAATAAAAAATAAATGCCTAGAGTGTTATCACTAGATGATAACATATTTTCATTATTAATTTTTAAAAATATTTTTTACTGTTAACTAGATTTTCAGTGATACATTTTTTAAAAAAATTTTATTAGTGAATCACCATGAGGTACAGTTACAAACTTATGAACTTTCATGTTTGCATTTCAGTCACACAGTGATCATTTACATCCCTCTACCAGTGCCCAATCTCCTTCACCTATGTTCCCAGTATCCCTCCCTCATTATTAATTTTAAGTAATATTCATGGACTGGAGCAATAGCACAGCAGGTAGGGCGTTTGCCTTGCATGCGGCCGACCCAGGTTCGATTCCTCTGCCCCTTTCAGAGAGCCTGGCAAGCTACTAAAAGTATCTCGCCCACACGGCAGAGCCTGGCAAGCTACCCATGGCATATTCGTTATGCCCCAAACAGTATATATAACAAGTCTCACAATGGAGACATTACTGGTGTCCGCTCGAGCAAATCGATGAGCAACAGGATGACAGTGATATAGTGATACAGTGATATTCATAGTGTTTTTGTTAGAGGCTGCACCAACTTGCCTTCCCACCAACAGTATACCAGTATTCCCTTTCTCCCAATTTTTGCCAACATTTGTTGTTTCCAGTTCTTTTGATATAAAACATTTTTTTCCAGTTTACTATGACAGAGCTGGGATGGGTAGGGCACTTTGTTGCATGTTGCCAACTTTGGTTCGATCCCTGTCATCCTGTTTGGTTCCCAAGCCCGTCAGGAGTGATCCCGTGAGTCAGGAATAAGCACTACCAGGTGTGGCCCCCAAACAAAACCAAGTGACATTTATTGTCTATTATAATTTTCCTAAAAATTAGTGATGTTAATATTTAAAAATGTGTTTGTGGGTCATCTATGTCTTTTACCTATTTTTTTTTAGATCTGTGTAAGTTTTTTTTTATGCTACGCTTGGCATAATAAGGGCTTACTCCTGGCTTTTCACTCCAGGTGGGCTTGGGGGACCATGTGGGGTGCCAGGGATCAAACTCGGATTAGCTGTGTGCAAGCCAAGCACCCTACCTGCTGTACTATTGCTCTGGCTAACGTGTGTGAGTTCCTTATATATTTTGAATATCAATATTTTGGTCAGATATATGATGTGCAAATACTTTATATCAATTTTTTTTAGTTTCTTTTGTTCTGTAAGAAATGCTTTTGAGGAGATGGAGCGATGGCACAGCGGGTAGGGCATTGGCCTTGCATGCGGTCGACCCAAGATCAATTCTCAGCATTCCATATGGTCCCCCTGAGAACCACCAGGAGTAATTCCTGAGTGCAGAGACAGGAGTAACCCCTGAGCATTGCTGGGTGTGACCCAAAAAAGCAAAAAAAAAATGCTTTTGAGAACTTATGTCAAACTTTTCAAAATTTTGAACAAAAACATTATATTATATTATATTATATTATATAGGATAAAGTTACCTTATTTATGTTACACAGTGGGCAGATTTTTGTACTGGCAATAGAATGGAAGAAATCTACGTTAAATAAAAATTTCAGGGAATAGATAAATACAAATAAATTTTGGGGTAACTTAATGGTGTAAAAAACCAGGGACTCATGATAAATTTGTTAAAAAAATAAGAACTTCTGGGGCTGGAGAGATAGCACAGCGGGTAGGGCGTTTGCCTTGCACGCGGCCGACCCGGGTTCAAATCCCAGCATCCCATATGGTCCCCTGAGCATGGCCAGGGGTAATTCCTGAGTGCAAGGCCAGGAGTAACCCCTGTGCATTGCCAGGTGTGACCCAAAAAGCAAAAAAAAAATAATAAAAAAAAAAATAAGAACTTCTCTATACACTTGTAGTATATTTTTATGTCTCAGCTAACATCCCCCCCCCCCTTAAATTCAGTATCCTGCTGTACTCTTGTCTTGGCTGAAATCTCCAGGCCTTCTTAGAGTTGGGCTCAGTGACGTTGTCCTGACCTCCCTGTACTTCTGGAAGCCCAGACACCCACATCCTACTGCCACCACCAGGTAAACTCAACTACTGGCCTTGTTTCAGAGCCTCATAAATAACTCTTGAAAGAAATCACTAGCCGCAAAATTTTCTTGAATACCTGTTCCCAGCTGAGACTTCCAGGGTGTTCTTGGGAGGGGAATGGGCCAGCTAACAAAGCCTGGGCAGCTACTCCCATCATGCCATCATGCCTCCAGCTGAACTGTTCAGTTAAGTATTTTGAGTTTTCTGGAGCATGTGGCTGTGAATGTGGCTGTGCAACATCTCCAAACTCTGCAACACTGACACTCTAGCACTAACACACCAGGTGAAATGGGGTATAATGTAGAAGCCAACTAATTCTGACTAACAAAAACACTAAAACAGAAGGTTTAACTTGCAACAACAGTTTGGTAATGTCCCCTTGGTGATTTATAATAATTTTCACAAATTTTCTTCTACAGAAGTATTTTTTAATGTAGGAGTACTGCCGTTTATTCAGCCATTTAGTAAGCTGATTGAATTAGACATGAGCTATACATTACTTAAAAATTTTTTTAATTAAATATTTGTGAGGTAAACTATTACGAAGTTGTTCATAATTGGGTTTCAGTCATAACATGATCCAGCACCCATCCCTCAACCAGTGTATATTTCCCACCACCAATGTTCCCTGTCCTCCCTACCACCATCCCCCAACACCGCACACCCTACCCCCAGCCTCCCTCTATGGGAGGCACTTTCCTTTTTGCTCTCTCTCTCTCTCTCTCTCTCTCTCTCTCTCTCTCTCTCTCTCCTTTTCCTTTTATGCGTTATGGTTTGCAACACAGGTGCTAAGAGGTCATGATGTTTGCTCAGGGCACTCAGTATTTTTATCGGGATGGTAAGGCTGGTGTAGCTTTCAACTGGGTGGCTGCTTTGGGGTGTGGATGTGACTGCTGAGGATTCTGGAAGTACAGGGAGGTGGGGGGAGGTAGCCCATCCCGACCCCGAGAAAGCCTGAAGATTTCTGTCACAAAACCTGCATACCCGAATTTTTAGCAGATTATATCTTGGTGAGGTCCATCCTGAGACGGTAGAGTCAGGCTGGGGGGATGGTGGCGATTTTGGATTGTGGAAGCAAGCGGCTGTAGGGAGTTCTGCTTGGGTGGGCCTCCAATGTACCCCTGTGTGTATAGCCATGTGTGGGTTTGGGATAAACTGCAGATTTTGATCTCTTTTGAGATTTATTTATGGGTCTCTGAAGCAAGGCCCGTAGTAAAGCTCACGTGATGGGGCTGGAGTTGACTGCTGGTGCGTCCAGGAGTATTCCAGGAAAGTGGGTGATCTGCTTGGCTGGGCCTCTGGCCAAACTGCTCCCCTCCAACTTATCCTTGTCCGTTCAGTCATGTGTGGGTCCAAGATTAACTGTGTCTATAAAAAATTTAATTAATTAATTATTTAAAAATTTTATTGAATCAATATGAGATACCGTTACAAGCTTTCATATTTGAGTGACAATCATACAATGATCAAACACTCATCCCTCCACCAGTGGACATTCCCCACCACCAATATCCCCAGTATATCCCCCCTTTCCAGCCCTCCCCCTGCCTCCATGGCAGACAATTTCCCCCATACTCTCTCTCTACTTTTGGGCATTATGGTTTGCAATACAGATACTGAGAGGTCATCATGTTTGGCCCATTATCTACTTTCAGCATGCATCTCCCATCCCAGTCTATCCCTCCAACCATCACTGACTTAGTGATCCCTTCTCTATTCCAGCTGCCTTCTCCCCCAGGTCATGAGGCAGGCTTCCAACTATGGAGCAATCTTCCTGCTGGCCCGTACCTAGATTTTCCAATGAGATTCAGGAAGATGGCGGCCACCGGGCTTTCTGGGGACTAGGCGGAGGGATGACACCGTTTCCCATCTGGGGTGGCCTGGTGACGGTGGCCTAATGCAAAGTTTGGAGGCATTTCTGCCAAGAGCCTCTTTGTTCCAAGACTTGTTTGTGTATCTCCCATGATGAACAATTTTGTAAGCCACAGTTTTTAAATAAAATGGGGAAAAAAAAGAAACACTTGGATAAATACTAGTTTTAGAGATATTTTATTCACAAATACTCCTGCAAGTATTTATTGAGAAGATAGTACATTTCAAGGTCTAGAAAGAGCAAGATGAACATAAGGCCTGCCTACAGAGAGCTTACAATCTAGCAAGAATAGTTCTGAATCACGATAGGTCTTCATTTCATTTTTTAAGATTTCCTATGTAGGAAGGGCAAGTAAAGTCTTTTTTTTTTTTTCTTTTTGGGTCACACCCGGCGATGCACAGGGGTTACTCCTGGCTCTGCACTCAGGAATTACCCCTGGCCGTGCTCAGGGGACCATATGGGATGCTGGGATTTGAACCCGGGTCGGCCATGTGCAAGGCAAACGCCCTACCCGCTGTGCTATCTCTCCAGCCCCAAGTAAAGTCTTTATACATATAATTCTTTAGACTTCCATCAGGAGAATTATGACATCTGTAGGTTGAAAAAAGCAATGTCAAGTATTCTCTTTCCCCAAACACACCCTCTGCTGCAGTTTTTACTTATCCTGTTTGAATTTACTGTGACCTTTGCTATAAATTTCTGTTTATCTTCACCCTTTTTTTCTGTTTCCCAAAGCTTAATGTGAATATACCTTACATTCATATTAAGCTTTCAGAAATGCTAATTTAGTTAAATTTATGAAGATTCAATGTTTGAGCAAGTATTAAAAATTTGTCATAGGACTGTATGAGAAAAGAATAGGATGAAATGGAATTTGGATGATTAGGCTTCTGGCTGAAAAGAGAAAAGAAACCACCAGGTTTTTATTTTATTTTGATTTTTGGGTCACACCTGGCGATGCACAGGGGTTACTCCTGGCTCATGCACTGAGGAATTACTCCTGGCAGTGCCCAGGGGACCATATGGGATGCTGGGAATCAAACCCGGGTCGGCTGCTTGCAAGGCAAACGCCTTACCCACTGTACTATCGCTCCAGACCTAGTTTTTATATTAAGAAGTGATGAAGGCAGATGTCATTTTGCCTACTGCTGCTCTGCCCTTAGTTTAGAGTAATGGAATTTGGGTTTAGAGTAATGGAATTTGCTCTCGGCCTGATTCCTGCTCTAACAGTGTTCCGAGATGGTTTGCAGAGGACTACTGATGGCTGAGAATATCTTGGAGACTTTATATATCTTGATTCCAACTCAGGTTTTGTTAGAATGAAGATTTGGCCCAGGTGTTGGGATTTTCATCTACTAGTCCCTTTTCTCAGTGATAAGCTCCAATTTATAGCCTCTGCTTTGAGCCCTGCCCATCCCTGGGCATGCATACTTTAGCTTGGAAATTAGCACAGGTCTATATTCCATAGCTAAAAATCTTCCTCAGAGGGTGACCTGGAGATTTTCTAAACAAGGTGAGATAACTTAGTTTGAAAGCTCTACATTCTTTGTGTTGGTGTGTTGGTACTGTAGGAATGAACTTAGATTCTTCTGTTTTTGGTCATCTTGATCGTGTTCTTTCTGCCTTCCTCTTCTTAATATGGCTATTAGATTAATTGGGTTGTATATATGGAATATGGAAGCTTCTTTGCATGCTCTGAATGAATTTCACTGGTCATGATGAATGAACCATATTCTGCGTTGTTGGACTTGATTTGCAGTTTGTTGAGGACTTCTGTATTTATGTTTATCAGAAATATCAGCTTATATCAGTTTTCTTTATTTTGTATTATTATTTTCTGGTTTTGATATTAAAGAGATATTGATGTCATAAAATATGTTTGGACTACAAAATCCAACAGGAGAGAAAACAAAAGAACAAAAGGGAATGCCCTGCTGCAGAGGCAGGGTGGGGGAGTGGGGGTTGGGATGGGGGTGGTGGGAGGGATACTGGGAACATTGGTGGAGGAGAATGGGCACGGTGGAGGGATGTAAACCAAATGCAAACATGAAAGTTCATTAGTTTGTAACTGTATCCCACAGTGATTCACTAATAAAAATTTAAAAATATGTTTGGAACTGTTACTGTTTTTGGCATATCCAATATCCGATATGCACGGGTAGCTTGCCATGCTCTGCCTCGAGGGCTCGATATTCTTGGTAGCTTGCTGAGCTCTCCGAAAGTCTCTCAACGAGAGACGTTACTGGTGCCCATTCGAACAAATCGATGAGCAACGGGATGACAGTGACAGATGTTTGGAACTATTTTCCTTCTTTTATTTTTTTTTTGAAGAATTTTAGCACAATGAATGCTAATTCTTTAAGAATTTATTCAATTAATTGGCAATACCATCTGATCTTCGACTTTTGTCCTTAAGGAGACTTTTAATTATGTTTTGATTTTTTATTTGAGATTTGTCTGATCAAGTATTTCTCTTTGGTTCTGTCTTGGACAGTATATAATTATAAAATTTTGATGTTTTCCATGTTGTTTATTATTTCTGTACAGATATTTATAGAGTTCTTTGATTCCTTTTTTTTTTAAATATAGTATCGGTTGTAATTTCACCTCTACCTCTTTTGAACCTTTTTTCTAAAACAGGCTCTCTCCATTTTTCCTTGGTGATATTGACAAGAAGTTTATCATTTTTGTACATCTTTCCAAAGATGTACCCTCCCAAGTGGCATCCCCCTCTCAACTCAGTTGTGTGGACCAGTTCTCCCACTATGTTGCCTTTGAACCTTTATTGCTACTTTTCCGAGTATCTTTAAGTCCCACATATGACAGAGATCAGGCTGCATCTATCCCTTTCCTTCTGCCTGACTTCAGTCTACTTGATATCCTCTACTTCTATCCAAGTTGAATAAGTTTTTTTTCCATAGTTGAGTTTTATTTTTTAATTAAATTTTTTTATTGAGGTATTATTTACAAAGTTCATCAAGTACTGTGATTTACAAATTCATATTGAAGATTCAGGCAAATAACCTCCCAACACCCATCTCATCACTGGAATCAGGGACCACTCCTGGCTGGGCTTAGGAACCATATAGGGTACCAGGGATTCAACCAGGGTTGGTTGCATGCAAGGCAAGTGCCCTAACCACTGTACTGTCGCTCTGGCTTCCACAGTTGAATTTCAGACATGCAATGTATCTGAACCTATCCTACTACCCATATCAACTTCCCTCCACCAATGATCCCAGGTTTCCTCCCATATCGACCTCCTCACGCCTTCATCCTGCACAAGCTATTGGTTTTATTCATTTTTCATTTTTGTTTTTTTTTTTTTTTTGCTTTTTGGGTCACACCCAGCGATGCTCAGGGGTTACTCCTGGCTTTACACTCAGGAATTACTCCTGGCGGTGCTTGGAGGACCATATAGGATGCCGGGGATCGAACCCGGGTTGGCCGCTTGCAAGGCAAACACCCTACCCGCTGTGCTATCGCTCCGGCCCCAAGTTTTATTCATTTTTGGTGCCTGCTCGAGCAAATCGATGAACAACGGGATGGCAGTGCTACAGTGCTACTCTTTAAAAAATACATTTGATTTATATTTTGACTCTTTGGGCCACACCCAGAGGTGCTCAGGGGTTACTCTTGGCTTTCTTTTTTTCTTTTTGGGTCACAGCTGGTGATGTATAGGGTTTACTTCTGGCTCTGCACTCAGGAATTACTCCTGGAGGTGCTCAGGGGA
The DNA here is from genome assembly GCF_027595985.1 of Sorex araneus. Taxonomy (NCBI): domain Eukaryota; kingdom Metazoa; phylum Chordata; class Mammalia; order Eulipotyphla; family Soricidae; genus Sorex; species Sorex araneus. Next base: position 220,071,743 of record NC_073303.1, read on the forward strand.
CCATATTGGATGCTGGGAAACAAGCCCGTGTCGGTCGCATGCAAGGCAAACACCCTACCCGCTGTGCTATTGCTTTAGCCCCTACTCTTGACTTTGTTCTCAGGAATTACTTCTGGCAGTGTTCGGGGGGACCATGTGGGATGCTGGGGATCACACCCTGGTTGGCCAGTTGCAAAGCAATACCCTTTTCACTGTACTGTCACTTCATCTTTGTTACTCTTTTTCTTGTTCCTGCAGATGTAAGCAAAGAGTGCTTACTTGAAAATTTTCTAATTTATTGATTTGTGCATGCACTGAGATGATCCTCCCATTAAATATTGTTTTTGCTGAAGCCTAGAGAATGTGGTAGCTTATCTTCTTGTTTTTATTGTTCTTCAGGTAATTAAATTTTTTCTTTGACTTAGTCATTTATACAAGAGTCACTCAGAAACATATTGTTTAATATCTAAATGTTTGAGATTTTCCTTGTTTTTTTTTCTTTAAAAATTCTAGTTCCACACAATTGTGATGGAAAAAGATACTTGATATGACTTTATTCTTCACATACTTATTTATACTTGTGTTTTAAAACAATATATCTTTGAAAATGTTCCATGTGACTTGAGAAGCATGTGTATTCATTTCTTTTGGGATAGAAATTCCTGTATATATTTAATCAATCTTTTCTATTTATTTAATGTCATAACTTTCTTATTAAATTTTGTCTGGGTAATCTGTTCATTATCATAAGTGGTGTGCAGATATTCCCTGTAGTTATTGTGTTGATGTCTCTGTGTCCCTTGAGCTATGTTAATAATTGTTTTGTGAGATGCAGGGGCAAGATGGGAAATAAGGAGAAGCTGTGTTTGCATCTCCCTGCTATTATCACAAAACTGCAAAAAGACTTCAATTAACTTGCACAGAAACTGACATGAAAACCTGATGAACAAGCTTTCACAGCAAGGGACCGTGTAGAAGAACTGAACTGGAGATGCACTTGCCAAGAAAGAAACCCTATCTCTGGAAGACTTCTAAGATGTGAAACCTTTCCCTGGGGAACAGGGACTAGACTAAGGTTGTGCAAAATCCTCAACCCTATAATTCTGTACTTACAAATTGGAACAGAAGGCAACAAACTTTAAGGTATAAATGGTTTATAGGGTTTATAGGGCATAAGGGATTTAGTGCAAACCCCTTAAGGATTGGGGCTAGAGCAACAGCACAGCAGGGAGGGCATTTGCCTTACATGCGGCCCACCCGGGTTTGATTTCCAGCATCCCATATGGTTCCCTGAACACCGCCAGGAGTAATTCCTGAGTGTAGAGCCAGGAGTAACCCCTGTGCAACACCGGGTGTGACCGAAAAAGAAAAACAAACAAACAAACAAACAAACAAACCCCTTAAAGATTCTTTTTATTTTTCCCAAGCAAAATCTTTTCTTTTCTTTTCTTTTTTAAAATTGAATCAGTGAAATAAGTTACCAAGTTGTTCATGACTGAGTTTCAGTCATCTAATGTTCCAACACCTGCCCCTTCACCAGTGTACATTTCGCACCACCAATGTCTTAGAGGCTGTCTTGGAGACCTCTCCGAACCTGACTAATAGCAGTGCTGTTTGATAACATATTGCATTCTGCATAGTAGCAGATTCTAAGGGCAAATCCCGTCCTCTAGCAAATAACTGAGCTGGCTGAGAGAGACTTTTCATGATTGTTTACACCTATCAAATACATAAATCCAGTCCCTCTGAGTACACACCCGACTTTCAGGAAGTCTGCTTCACTCTGATAGACAGAAAGCATCCTTAGACATCCAAAGCAAAGCCATTTAGCAAGGGGAACCCACTGCCTACTGTGCTTCCTTGCTGGGCCACAGTTAGCCAGACTATATTTTCTGATATTCCTGGAGAGTATGTTCTGTGGCTGAGGCCCCTGCTTCTATTTAAGCTGGCCCTGGCATACTTTCTGACCACAGTCGTGTGAAGACATCAAGGCATTGGTGATTTTGAATCTCTGGTTGTTGCCAAGACCTCTTAAACATAGTATAAAGATGCCTTCAAGAGTTCATGATCTTGCAGGGCTGGAGCAATGATAGCACATCGAGTAGGGTGTTTGCCTTGCACACGACCGACCCGGGTTCGATTCCCAGCATCCCATATGGTCCCCTGAGCACCGCCAGGAGTGATTCCTGAGTGCAGAGCCAGGAGTAACCCCTGTGCACCACCAGGTGTGACCTAAAAAGCTAAAAATAAAAATTCATGATCTTGGAGAGAGAGAGAGAGTAAAAGGGAATGTGCCTGCCACAGCGGTGGGGTTGGGGGGATGGATGGGGGTGAAGGGAGGGATACTGGGAACATTGGTGTTGAATAATGGGCCCTGTTGGAGGGATGGGTACTTGATGATTGTATGACTGAAATGTAATCATGGAAGTTTATAAGCCTGTAACTGTATCTCATGGTGATTCATTAAAAAAATTGTTTAAAGAGGTGAAAGGAAACTGGTGACATTGGTGGACAGAAGGTCACACACGTGGAGGGACTGGTGTTGGAACACTGTATACCTGAAGCAACTTTGTAAGTCAAGGTGCCTTAATTAAAAAAAACTTAAATAATAAAATAAAAGAATTCATGATCTTGAAAGCAGGTTACCCCAGGCCTCTTTGATTTTGGCCCACTTTTACAGCTGGGAACTTGTGACATCAGAGGCCTGGCTGCACCTGAGACACTCGAACTTGGCTTTGCTGAATACTCATGGCGTCACGTTCTGTAATGCTGCTTAGGGTCTGCTTGATCTCGGGACTCTAGCTGCTGAGAGGTCTTCTTGGCTACAAATTCAATGTCGTTACACTTGGTGCCACTACCATTGTTGGAGACTTAGGACTCTGAGTCCCAGTTGCCGAACTGATCCTGGCCACTGACTTCTTTTTTTTAGTTTTTATTTTATTGAATCACCGTGAAAAAAATTACAAAGCTTTCAGGTTTAAGTCTCAGTCATATACTGATTAAACCCCCATCCCTTCACCAGTGCACATGTTCCACCACCAAGAACTCCAATATATCCCCCACCCCCCCCTAAGTAGCTAATGATCTTCATTTTATTCTCTATACTTTGAATACATTCAATATTTCAATAGAGAACTCACTATTATTGTTTGAAAATTTTCCCCAACAATCAGGCCTGCTGAAAAGGCATCATTTAATAATTTCTTTTCGTTGCTGAGAGTGAAGACTCTGAGTTCGCGTGGCCGCAACAGTGAACGTTTTGGGTTTCTGATATTTTAGCTCAGTTCACAGTCTAGATGCATTGCTGCAAGAAGCCGCTCTGGGTGCCAAAATGGGTTAGAAGACCTCTTGATCAAAGTCTTTAGGAGCAGAGGGTCCATTTCTCCAGCCGCAGCTCCGGATGATATCTGGGCGGAAGGCGGTGGCCACTGACTTTGATGAACCAATCAGTGCTAGGCACTAGCAAATGTAAACCCTCGGTTACCATCCTGCTCAATCTCAAGAGTTATAGCTACTGAAGGACTCTTATGATTGTAAACATTGGATGGCTTTCCAGACCCACAAAAACTTAGAGCCTCAGCGGCTGCCTTTTATTCCCCGTCATGAAACCCCGTGTATCACCTAGGTCTGTCTTAGCACAGAAACTCTTGCCAACCTCCCTCATAGAACCAAATTTAATGAAGAGATAAACTCACCCCACACAGGTGGATAAACACAAAAACCCGAGAAGAATCCAAATACATTAGAAGTAGGCAAACCACATTGCTGAAGACTTCGATACAACAATTCTTAACAAGGTAGTAATGGAAGGGAAATTTAACAAGGAAGAAGTATGAGAAAAAAATACAGACATTTATTTAGATAATACAAGTATTTGACTGGAGTGATAGCACAGCGGGTAAGGTGTTTGCCTTGCACATGGGCGACCTGGGTTCGATTCCTCCTTCTCTCTCGGAGAGACCAGCAAGCTACCGAGAGTATCCCGCCCGCATGGCAGAGCCTGGCAAGCTACCTGTGGCATATCCAATATGCCAAAAACAGTAACAATAAGTCTCACAATGGAGACATTACTGGTGCCCACTCGAGAAAATTGAACAACAGGATGACAGTGCTACAATACAAGTACTTAAACTTCAAAGGAGGCTAAATAGCATAATAACAGGACCTAGTAGTTGGACTAGTGAGTTAGAGGGTAAAGTAGAAAAAATCAGGAAAAGACTTTAAAAATAAAGAATTTGAGAAATAGAGATAATATTAAAGATTAGCAAGACAACATAAGGAGGAACATTGGAATCATAAGGGTTCTCAAATGAGAAGTTATTAAAGGGGCAGGATTTTATTTATTTGATTATTTAATTAGAATGTTTTAGGCTGTCATAATATTGTTTATGGTATTAATGTTCCTAATTACCACACCTCCCCCAAACCACCAATGTGCCCATGAATGCCCTTAATGTCACCTCTAACATGATTTTCTTTGCTTCCCACCCTTTTACACACTGTTCATTTGATGTGATTACTGACATCTTTATATTTATGCCCATAAATATTTGTTTACTTTTTGTTTCCTGTTCTATTTCCAGTTTCCATTCATATTCTTCAGTTATTTGATTTTCTAGAGAATTCCATGAAAGTTTATTTATTGTGATTTTTTTACTCTGTCTTTATTTTTACAGCCATTTCTGTAAATATTACCATGCATTTCCGTAACTGTGTTCTACAATAATGAAATTCCAGTAGGAACACACCAGATTAGATGGGAAAATAATCGTGAAGCCAACTATACTCAAGGAATAAAAACTGCATATAAGGCTCAACTAGCAACAAACGGTTTAGTAAATCTTCAGACAAGGATTTAACTAGTTGTGAGATATAACAATTTTCACAAACTTTACTAATTTTTAGCAATTACATTAGCTACTTGGACTGGAGCGATAGCACAATGGGTAGGGTGTTTGCCTTGTACTCGGCCAACTGGGTTCGATTCCTCTATCCCTCTATGAGAGCCCAGTAAGCTACTGAGAGTATCCTGGCTGAATGACAGAGCCTGGCAAGCTCCCTGTGGCGTATTCAATATGCCAAAAACAGTAACAACAAGCCTCACAATGGAGACGTTACTGGTGCCCGCTCGAGCAAATCAATGAACAATGAGATGACAATGCTACAATGCTACATTAGCTATTTAGTTCTAATAAGGAAGATAAAATAAATTATTTTGTGCCTGCTAAAGGGACAGTCTTGGGTTGAGGTAATTTGGAAAATGGGGACAGTGGTGGAGGGGAGGTCCCTGGTGGTGGGATTGGTGTTGGAACATCTAAAGACCATAATAACTGTATTATGAAAAACTTGTATACCACTGTGTTTAAATAAAGCATTTATTAAAAAAAAGTGTTCTATATTATTCATTCTATCAGTTTCTTGTTTTTAATGTTTTAAAAATCAGAGTCACTACTACTGCTCGAGGAATCTGTTGATGTAAACTCTATATCACCTTCATTTTATTAATTATTTACTGGAGATTCCAATAAAAAGTCATTACTGTGACTTGGTGGCACCATAGGAATTGACAGATCATTTGATTGCCAGGGGTACTGTGGAGCAAGGACTTCTGGCAATCTGCTGGCAGGAAGCGTGTCTCTCCTGGAAGGTGAGACACAATCCTTCTACACAGCGTAGAAGGATTGTTCATTTGCCCACTCCTCACCTCTAGGTCAGTTGGATGTGGTCTCCACGGTCCCTGGAACCCAGGTCATTGGGCTACACAGAGCATTACTGCGCAAATTGTATGTGCATATTTAGTTCCTTCTTTAGAGAAAATGGTCCCATTTCTTGTTTTTGTTGTTTGAATGTTTTTCTTTTTGGCTTGGCAAACAGCTGTTGCCTGTATTTGTCTGCTTCCTTTAGCTTTTTTTTTTTAAAGTTGCTTTTGTAGTTGCTGAATATCATTGTCTTTCTTCTCTACTTCTTTTTCTAAAACTTGCATTATATGATGGATTTCCCCTTGATTAAGTGATGATTTCATCAGTTCTTGAAATTTCTCATGGATGTGAATTAATAACTCTGGTACTTGGCTTTTCTTTCCAGTTTGTAACAACTTTTGGTTTCTTGAAATTGCCATGATTTCAACAAGTTTCCTCAGTGAAAACTTCAGATTTTTCAGTGAAGACAGTGCAGACTTCTCCTTCTCCTTAGCTTCCTCCTCCTCCTCTTTCTCACCCCCCTTTCTCCCTCCTCCCCTCCTCCTCCCCCCTCTGCTCCTCCTTTTTCATTGAATCCATGAGATGCACAGCTACAAGGTTGTTCATGATTGAGTGTCAGTCATACAATGTTCCAACACCCATCCCTTCACCAGTGCACATTTCCTGCCACCAAGGTCCCCAATTTCCCTCCTGCTTGCCTACCTCCTTCCCACCCCCACAGTCTGCCTCTATGGCAGACACTTCTCTCTCTCTCTCTCTCTCTCTCTCTCTCTCTCTCTCTCTCTCTCCCACACACACACACACACCACACACACACATACAATTTTCCTTTTAGGCACTGTGGTTTACAATACTGTTACTGAAAGGTGTCATGCATATCACTTTACTTCCTTTCAACAGTCATTTTTGGAGATGATCACTGCATGCTATTCCTGCTGCAGCTCTCCAGGCACAGCTGGAGGCTCCCTCTTTTCCACTGCAAGACTCAGCCCTACTCACCACAAAATTGTCTTTAGCCTAAGCAAAGGTGGTCCTTATTGCAAGAGTGAAGCTGCTTGAAAGATGCGGTTACTAGTTCCTTTTGGAAACAATCTAGTTTGTGATAAAATGGACGGCTTGTCAAAATACTTTGATAACATTAAGAACCTCATTTGTAAAACTGTGTTCTTCTCATAAGCCTAGGACTCTCAGTTTTGTGACATTGCTAGTGATTTTATATAAGAATTTCTTTCTTTTACTCAGATGAAGCTGTAAGTAGCAATAATTTTTCCTCAGAAAATTCTCTCTCAAGGGGTTATATTTTATATATATTTATGAAATTTTTAACATATTAAAAATTGAAACAGATAAATTAAAAATGATTAAAAATACTATCATAAATGTGTTTTAAAGTGAAAATAGCATTTTCTTAAAAGTATATTTTCAAAAACCAGTTAGAAGAATGGCATTGTTTTACAGTGTTTGTAATTTTTAAAAGTTCTGAATCAAAAATCAGCTTACTAGATATTTGATATTTAAAAAAAATTTGATATTTTAAAAAGATTTTACCATCATAGTAAGACGGGAATGTAATGTTGACAACATTTTTATGACATACTCATGCGAACCATTGATTTATCAAGAAGACAGAAAAGCTCTTTCTGAGTTTTCATGGGGAAAACTTTATGACTATTGTTCAGATTTTTCTTTCAGTCTGACCGTTTGTGCTCATTGACTATTAATAACCTTTCTGGTCACATCCTTCAATGCTTGCTTTACTTGTTTATTCCTCAGAGTATAAATGAATGGGTTTAACAAAGGGGCAATGGAGGTGTTGAGCACAGCTACGCCCTTGTTGAAGGCGACTCCTTCTTTGGCTGAAGGTTTTACATACATGAAGATGCAACTCCCATAGGAGAGGGAGATGACAACCATGTGGGAAGAACAGGTGGAAAATGCCTTTTTCCTTTGCTGAGCAGAAGGAATCTTTAGAATGGTCCAGATGATTTTTGTGTAGGAGATAATCACTAGCAGTAAGGTGAAATCCAAGGTCACGATTGCCAAGAAAAAGTCAACGATCTCTAGGAGTCTTGTGTCGGAACAAGAGATTTCAAAGAGGGGCCCATAGTCACAATAATAATGGTTCAGTATGTTGGAGGCACAAAAATTCAGCTGACTGGTGAGGATGATTGGGGACAGGATGATCAGAAACCCACTTAGCCAAGAGCAGAGAACCAGCTGGATGCAGACTCTGCTGCTCATGATGGTTGTGTAGTGCAGGGGTTTGCAGATGGCCACATAGCGGTCGTAGGACATGGCAGCCAGAAGGTAAAATTCTGTGGCCCCAAAGAATATGGCAAAGAAATACTGAGTCAGGCAGCCAGCAAAGCTGATGCTCTTGTTCCCAGTTGACATGCTGAACAGCAGTCTAGGAGTGAAAGTGGACGTGAAGGAGATTTCCAAGAAGGAGAAGTTCCGGAGGAAGAAATACATAGGGGTCTGGAGGTGGGAGTCCAGTAGTGTGAGAATGACGATGAGGAGGTTGCCAAGGATGCTGCATATGTAGGTGAATAAGAGAAACACAAAGATTACAGGTTGGATCTGTGGGTTGTCTGTTAGTCCCAGAAGAATGAATTCTTTCAGGAAGGTTTGATTTCTCATTGCTAATCTTTGTTGCCTGGGAAAGCAAATGCAGAAGCACAGAGTGAGATGCACAGGCAAGATCCAGATGGTTTGTGAGCAGAGGAGCTTTTGTTCCTGTGGAGTGTGGGCAGGACGTCCTTCTGTACATGGATGTGTGTGTATTCATCCAGCTGATTCTATAGTCTGCTCACTTAATGACAATGCTGATTTTTCTGTTTTTATCTGGGGGTGGCACTGAAATGACTCTTATCTCAGTTGCACAGGGATTAATGATATTTCAGGCTAAATCACCTGACAGCTAGCGATTCTTTTGATTTTTTAAATACCAGTGGACAAAGCTCCTTATTTCACAACACTTTTTAAAGTGTCTGCATATTATAAATTATTTTATACATATTTATAATTAGCCTCTTATTGTCTTTGAATTTTCCTCCTAATGGCTTCCTAATTTTTACCTTTAAGCAATGTTTCCTTCTTAACTTTTCCTCTTTCTTCTGTAGCACTGCACTATAACACTGTCGTCCCATTGTTCATCGATTTGCTCGAGCGGGCATCAGTAACGTCTCCATTGTGAGACTTGTTGTTACTGTTTTGGCATAATGAATATGACATGGGTAGCTGGCAAGGCTCTTCCGTGTGGGTGGGATATTCTCGGTGGCTTGTTGGGCTCTCCGAGAGGGACGGAGGAATCGAACCTGGGTCGGCCATGTGCAAGGCAAATGCCCTACCCGCTGTGTTATAGCTCCAGTCCCCTCTTTCTTCTAGAATCTAAAATTGTATCTTTATCTCCAGCTATTCTCTCCCTTAAACATACATTCTTCAGTAGTTATTTATCTGCGTTAGTTTCCAAACCAGAGAAAAGTTTTGGTCTAATATGATTTTTTTTTACTCTCAAGTATATTTTTGGCCTGATTCTTATTTATTTTCAGATTTATATTTTTTAACTTTGTAGAACATTTTATCACAGATATTTTTGTCAAGTTAAACTTAAGCTGTTAAAATATATCTCATCATATGCCAATCTTGTGATAAAAATCTCTAAATTTTCAAACTGCTTGCTAGGAAGAAAGAAAAAAGTGTTTGCTTGTATCTATATTCCCCCACCCTATATTCTTTAAACTTCCTGGACACGTGAGGCTTGGAATAAGTAGAACAGCTACACAGAACTAGGAATGGGGTTATCAGGTTATTGGTCACAGTAGTCTTTTGTTAGGGGCCTCCCAAGCGATAATCAGGGGACCCCTGAGTGGTTGAGCCTGCTGAACTGGAGATTCAATGGGAGTGATGTGCTTGATGGAACTTGAAGGCCTCTAGAGAGACACTAGGCAATACTCAGGGACCACATAGGCGGGGATGAACCAGGGTGTCCATGGTCTGAGGCTTAACTATCTTAACTACCTTGTCACAATATGTTTTTTTTTTTTCACAATATGTTTTTAGAACGGTGTTCATTTTAAGAAAGAAACTTGAAACGTCAAAAATCCTTGGGGCACCTTCACCTTGTTCTGGGCATCTTAATATTTATCTTGGGATACGCAATTTGCATATCGTAAAGAAATGCCAGCCTATGTACTAGTCAGGAAAAGCAGTGGTCCAATTGCATTGCTGCCCTCTCGAATGCTGTCGTCACGAAGATGTACGGAATGAGGTTCATGTCATACATTGACCTGAATATCTAGGCTCTTGCACTTCTTGTTCACTAATTTTTGGTCTGTGGTGGACAACTTTGTGTTATCAATTAAGACTTTACATTCTATTAAATATACTTCTATAATTCCTTTACTTCAAAGTCTTTACAATTTCACTCATTGCAGTAATATTATATTTACAGGGAAATGACTAAAAACTTCTGGCACATACAGTACAGATGTCAACAAGCTGCCAAATCACCAAACCACTCCAGGTAGATTGATCTCTAGACTGAAAACTCTGTGGTCTCTTTGGAATGGGGATGGTAGGATTCCACCCCCCACCCTACAGACAGACTCAGTCACTTTAACACCCTATCTCCTCCACCATAAAAACAGGCCTAACTCCACAGCTCCTGAATCCTGTGGCCAAATACTCAACTACACAATGAGTTGTTGAATGTGTAGAAGCCCATCAGATTCAGTGAGTGAAAACAATATCACAGAAAGCAAACCAGGTCAGTAGTAGATTCTCAGACAATGATTTTTAGGAATCCATTGTGAGATCTGACAGTCATACATTGACTTTTATTGATCTATTTTCTTATAATTCCATTTGCCATTTTGTTGTAACAAGCATTATGAAGTACATTTTCTTTTTCTTTTTGGGTCACACCCGGCAATGCACAGGGGTTACTCCTGGCTCTGCACTCAGGAATTAGTCCTGGCAGTGTTTGAGGGACCATATGGGATGCTGGGAATTGAACCTGGGTCGACCGCATGCAAGGCAAACACCCTACCCACTGTGCTATTGCTCCAGGCCCCTGAAGTACATTTTTTTTTACTTGTGCCTGCTCTAAGGAGGCAGGTTTGAGGGTGGGAGGGAAACTAGGGACACTTGTGGATGGAAGGTCATCCTGGTGGTGGGACGGTGTTGCCTGAAACATCTGTGTTCTAAACAACTTTTTAAATCACAGTGTTATAATAATAAGAAGAAAAAAGGCAAGAAAGGAAGAAAAAATTCTGGTGCATCTAAAAAAATAATAATTAATGCAAAAAATTTTTGAACTCAACCTGGAAAGGTTATTATGTAATAATGTATTATGTGAAAGTGTGTTATATGATCCCATTTGGGCAATCTCTATTTACATCAATGATAAATATATCTTGTATACGTGAGTTAAAAAATTAAATCTATATTTTTATATTCATGAACATACGAAGCTGGAAATTTAAATTAACAGCAATACTGCTGTGTAGTTTGTTGGGTAAGCAAAGACTGTTAAGACAGTTGAGGCAAGAAGAGAGTACATCATGCTGTTTGTCTTGCACATGGCTGACCTGGGTTCAATCCCAAGCACACCATATGGTCCCCTGAGCCTGCCAAGAATGATGATTCTTTAGTGTGGGGCCAGGAGTAAGCTCTGAGAACTGCTGGGTTTCACCCCAAAACAAAACAAAATAAAACAAAAAAGACCGTTGAAAGCTATCACATTTTACTTTATACACGTCTCTATTGTTGAAATCTTCTAAAACAAACAACTTTTTTTGGATTTGTGTTTTGGCAATCCCGGCCATCCTCAGGGTTGACTCCTGGCTTTACACTCAGGGATCACTCCTGGCTAATTTGGTGACTATAGGGCTTACTAGGATAGAACCTAGTCTGGTCATGTGCAAGGCAAACACCTTACCTGCTATATTTTCTCTCCAGCCTGACATACAACTTACTTTGAAATAAGAACCATTTTATGTGACCTTATGTTTTGGGAAGAATAAATATGTCACAAAAATATTATGGAAGCAAAGATATACTCACACTTCACTTTCAGGATACTGTTGTGAGATTTTACTCACAGAAGTCCATGGGATGAATCGCAATTTAGAAGTCAGATGTGGAGGAAAGAAGGCCGACAGTTTAACTTGCTTATTTTCCCACTAGTCTTTATTGATCGACTTATTTAAAAGAGTTTGCAAATATACTCAGTTGGAAAAATATTATACCTACTCTAATATATATAAGCTTAGGCGTCACTGGGCACTCATTTTCACATTAATTTAAATGTACCCTGAGAAGCAAATAATTTTAGGTGTGATTCATTTAAGTTAAACTTATTTATCATAGTGATATCATAGTGATAGTGGAGTGCATAACCTGTTTCCAAATTTTATTTCCTTTATTCTGACCTATCAGAGACTGTATATATCTTTCTTCTGACTTTCATAATAGACCAAAGCATATTTTAAACATTGTATTCAGAGGAGACCTTAGTGTAATTATTTGAGGAAAAAGAAAAAAATCCCTGGGGGGGTTCACATTCAGATCATGTTAATGAGTCCTATTTGTTGAGGATTCTGGTACTAACTTTTAATAGAGGATTTGGGAAAAAGTCCAAGGAGACACTGAGGAAACTAACAGATAAATATAGTACAAATGCCCTAATGAAATGCAGCAAAATGGAGCTTACATATTGATTAGTTCTTTAGATGCTGGCCATAATGTGAAACAATCTACCATAAGTGCCATTTAAATACAATGCTAGGTAATATACATTAATTATTGACATTGCATTACTGACATCAGGTGTCTTTTATTTTAAACTTAATTTTAATTTTTTAAAAATAGAATCACTGTGAAATACACAGTTACAAAGCTTTCATGACCGGGTTTCAATCACACAATGTTTCAACATCCATCCCTCCACCAGTGTGCATTTCCCCATTTCCCACCACCAGTGTCCCCAGTATCCCTCTCACTACTACCTACCCTCAGCCCGACTCTATGGCAGGCACTTTTCTTCCTCTCTCTCTCTCTCTCTCTCTCTCTCTCTCTCTCTGTCTCTCTCTCTCTCTGTCTCTCTCTCTCTCTCTCTCTGTCCTTTTGGGCATTATGGTTTGCAATACAGATACTGAGAGGCCATCATGTTTGGTCTTTTGCCAACTTTCAGCACACATCTCCCATCCAGAGTCATCCCTTCCAGCCATCATTATCATAGTGGTTTCTTCTCTATCCCAACTGCCCTCTCCCCAGTACTTGAGGCAGGCTTCGAACTGTGGACCATTCATCCTGGCCCTTGTTCCTAACTGTCCTTGGGTGTTAGTCTCATACTATGTTTTTTATATCCCACAAATGAGCGCAATCATTCTATGTTTGTCCTTCTCCTTCGGACTCATTTCACAGCATGATACTCTCCATGTCCATACATTTATAGGTGAATTTCATGACTTCAGTTTTTCTAACAGTTGTATAGTATTCCATTGTGTAGCTGTATATAGTTTCTTTAATCAGTTGTTTGTTCCCAGCACCCAGGTTGTTTTCAGATTCTGGCTATTGTGAACAGTGCTGCAATGAACAAACAAGTGCAGATGTCACGTCTGCTGTGTGCTTTTGCACCCTGGGATATATTCCTAGGAGTGATATTGCTAGGTCATATGAAAACTTAATTTCTAGTTTTTTTGAGGAACGCCCATATTGTTGTCCAAAAGGGCTGAACCAGTTGGCATTCCTACCAACAATGAATAAGAGTACTTTTCTCCCTGCATCCACATCCATGTCAGCACTGGTTTTCTTGTTCTTTTTAATGTGCATTAGTCTCTGTGGTATGAGATGATATCTCATTGTTGTTTTGATTTGTGTCTCTCTGATGACTAGTGATGTAGAGCATATTTTTTTTGTGTGCCTTTTGGTTTTTTGTATTTTTCTTTGAGGAAGTTTCTGTTAATATCTTCTCTCCATTTTTAATAGGGTTGGAAGTTTCTTGTAAAGTTATACCAGTGACTTATGTATCTTGGATAGTTACCCCTTAACTGATGGGTGTTAGGTAAATAATCCCATTCCATGCCCTGTCTCTGTATTTTGGTCACTGTTTCTTTTGAGTTGCAGTGCATGACATACCTTTCAGAGAGCAGGATGAAGCCTTTAGGGCATTTGTGCTCTACTGTTGTGTTGATTTTCCTTGTGTGGTCAAGTAACACAAACTACAGAACAGAATTTAGCATTTTCTCTATTGCCTCTTCACGCACAGTATTTTGTGCTCTGATAACTGTGCTTTGAAGAAAGGTCAGGGGTCTTGTGTTTGTACTCCAAATCCTCAACACATGAAAATTACTCTTGCATTTTAAAAATAGTTTAAATTGTGGGGGCTGGAGAGATAGTACAGCGGGTAGGGTGCTTGCTTTACACCTAATATGGTCCCCTGAGACTATTTCCCACCAACAGTGATCCTTCCGCTCGGAGCCAAGAGTAAGCCTGGAGACCTGATGGGTGTGGACCTCCAAACCCAAATCACAGTTGTTTTAATTTTTAATATTTTTCTTTAGACACTGTGATTTACATCGTTTTTTTTTTCTTTTTGGGTCACACCCAGCGATGCTCAGGGTTCACTCCTGGTCCTACAACTCAGGAATTATTCCTGGTGGTGCTGGGAGACCATATGGGATGCCGGGGATTGAACTCCAGGTCGGTCGCGTGCAAGGCAAATGCCCTACTCACTATACTATTGCTGTGGCCCCTTACATCGTATTTTTAATAACAGGGTTTGAGACTTACAATGTTCCTATCTCCTTTCCCACCACCTTGCATCCACACCCCTCCTCCACCGATCCTAGATTCCCTTCCATCTCCCATCCTGACTCTCTGATAGATATGTTTTAAACTCTAATTGTAGAGTGGATTCCATGCTTTCAGTAATTTTAGTACCAGTGGTTTAGATAAATACAAATACTTTCCCTCTTTATCCCAGAGGGGTCTAAGACCCTGACCTTTCCCTCTGTGTTACTCCCAAACTTCCTCTTTTTGCTCCTCCCCCTCTGTTTTTTTCCTTCCTTGGCATTTTTGTTTTTGCAACCTAGAGTCAGGGTATTTTTTATCTTTATAAAAAATGTCAAATGCTATTTATTTATTTTAGGGTATATAAAATACTTTTGTTTTATTTAATTAAAGAATCCCAATTCACAAAGTGATTAATGATTGGGTTAGGCACACAGTATTTCAATATTATTCCCACCATCAGTGTCAACTTCCTATGCTCCTTCTTGCCACCTCCTCCACCTAACACCTTAACAGGCACGTTAAGTTCTGTGGTTGTGATCTAGACCTCATGTTTTCAGTGCCATTGAGTCTGTGCTCTGGATATAATCTATATCACTCTTTTACCTCATTGGTATAGCTGAGGTCCATGAGCCCTCTTGCTTTATTAGTTCCATTTTTGTTTTTCTTACCTTCTCCCTGGACTGGACTGATAGCACAGTGGGTAGGGCATTTGCCTTGCACGTTGTCGACCGGGTTCAATTGCTCTGTCCCTTTCAGAGAGCCCGGCAAGCTACCAAGAGTATCCTGCCTTCACGGCAGAGCCTGGCAAGCTCCCCGTGGTGTACTCGATATGCCAAAAACAGTAACAACAAGTCTCACAATGGAGACGTTATTGGTGCCCACTCAAGCAAATTGATGAACAACAGAACGACAGTGCTACAGTGCTACACTTGGTTTTTGGATCACACCCATGGGTGTCAGGACTAACTCCTGGCTCTGTGCTAGGGATCACTCCTGGCAGGGCTCAGGGGGCCATATGATTAGCTGCATGCAAGAGAAGTACCCTACCCACTGTCCTATTGCTCCGGCCCCAGAGATTGTATGATTCTATTCGTTTCTTCTAGTTTAACAGCATGCCTTTTTTTTTTTTTATATAGTAACCTTGCATAATATTTTGGATTTCCCTGGGATCTCTTGGGACTTCGCTGATCAATTTTATTTGGACATTTTTTTCTCTTTTTCTTTATGATTCTAGCTAAAGTTTTGTCTACCTTGTTTGTTCTCTGAAAGAACCAGCTCCTGGTTTCATTGATTCTTTGTATGTGACTGTTTGCTTCAGGAGCTTTGGAGCTGGAATGATTTGGTGGCTTTGGCACCTTGGTGAGGTTCACTTGTGGATCTGGGCTGTTTCTGTTGGAAGGTGTCGGGTGTGAGCTGTTGGGCCTCTAGGCAGACGGAGGAATCTTCCAGCCCCATTCCAAGAAAACCTCAGAGTTCTCAGCCAGGACTGTTCTCCTGGGATGGTTCAGTGGCCTGATACTCTTTTCTAGATAAGTTGTGGAGCTGGGCCATTTCTACGCTGGGAGATGTTAGGTATGGGGGAGTATTGCTGGGTTTTCTGTGGGTGGGTGTTAAGGGGAGAGAATTACCCGCCACCAGTCTAAGAGGAAGCTCTAGAGTCCCAGCACCGTATGTTTAAGAAGCTATTTTGAGGAGCATTATATTTTAAATGACATATTTGGATCATTTGTATTTGATGTGATTATTACCATGTTTCAATTTATGCTCACTCTTATTTGTTTACTTTTTAAAAAATTTTGTTTTATTGAATCACCGTGACAAAAGTTACAAAGCTTTAAGGTTTAAGTCTCAGTAATATAATGATCAGACCCCCATCCATTCACCAGTGCCCCTGTTCCCCCACCAAGAACCCCAACATACCCCCTTACCCCCTGCAACTGAGTGGCCAATGATCTTCACTTTATTCTCTCTATACTTTGGATACATTCAACATTTCAACAGAGAACTCACTATTATTATTTGGAATTTCCCCCCAACAATCAAACCTGCTGAAAAGGCATCATTTGATAGTTTGTTTTCCACGGCTGAGAATGAAGATTATAGGAGCTTGTGCGGCCGCTATTGCGGCCCCGCAGTTTTGGATTTCTGTTGTTTTAGCTCAGTTTACAGTCTAGATGCATTTCTATAAGTCTCTGGGTGCCCAAATGGGTTAGTAGACCTCCCAGATCATAGTCTTTAAGGAGCAGAGGGGCCGTGTTGTGCACGGCTGCTCGGGATCTCATCTGGGCCGAGGGCGTGCCGGTAACACCCCCACCCCCATCCCTCTTGCGTGCCACATCACTACAAAGCTCGTACCTCTGGGTTGTGAGTCCTAGAAAATGGTGGACATCACGTGGGCACTGCTGCTGCTGCCGCTGCCATCTTCCCCGTAGAAAGAAGGCATTGGGAGAGAAAATCCTTCCCTCTCCCCTGGCGGCATGGGGTCGTAGCTCAGCTCACAGTCTAGATGCATTTCTATAAGTCTCTGGGTGCCAAAATGAGTTAGTAGCCCTCCCGGATCATAGTCTTTAAGGAGCAGAGGGGCCTTATTTGTTTACTTTTTTACTGTTTTATTTCATTCCATTCATACTCGTTATTTCATTTTTTTGGGAAAATTCCCTGTAAATTTATTTGTTGTGATTTTATTACATGCCTATAATCTTTAATCAGTTCTGTAAAGTTTGCCATGTACTTGCTTAACTCTTCCCAGTTCACTTAGGATCAAGATGTTACCACTTTCAAAAGAATGTGGACTGTATATCATCATGTATACTTTTTCAGTCTTTTCATTTTTACCTTTAAAATAATTTCCATTTATTTATTTATTTATTTTTATTGAATCACCATGTGGAAAGTTACAAAGTTCTCAGGCTTACGTCTCAGTTATACAATATTCAAACACCCGTCCCTTCACCAGTGCCCATATTCCACCACCAAAAACCCCAGTATACCTCCCGCCCCTGCCCCCCCACCCCCAACTGCATAACTGATGAATTTCACTTCATTTTCTCTTTACCTTGATTACGTTCCATATTTCAACACAAAACTCACTATTGTTATTGGAGTTCCCCCCCGAGAAAGACAGCCCTACTACCAGGAAGCATTTGATAATTAGTTTTCCATTGCTGAGAATGAGGAGATATGTAGCCCCACAGCTCCAAGTACATAACTTTTTTTTTTCTTTTTCCTTTTCCTTTTTTAAAAATAATTCTTACATATATATATTTATTTATTTTTTGGGTCACACCTGGCAATGCACAGGGGTTATTCCTGGCTCTGCACTCAGGAATCACCCCTGGCAGTGCTCAGGGGACCATATGGGATGCTGGGAATCAAACCCAGGTCGGCCGTGTGCAAGGCAAATGCCCTACCCGCTGCGCTATCCCTCCAGCCCCAAGGAACTGGTTCTTTTAAAGAATTAATAAAGTAGATAAATCCTTATACTCATGAGGAGAAAAATAGAAAAAATATAAATAATTTGAATCAGAGATGAATGGGGAGAAGTTAAAACAGACTCTTTAGAAATACAAAAGATTACAGGAGGCCAGTGCTCTTGTAACTCTCACTGTCATCCTGTTGCTCATTGATTTGCTCGATCGGGCACCAGTAACATCTCTCATTGTGAGACTTATTGTTACTGTTTTTGGCATATCCATTACGCCACGGGTAGCTTGCCGGGCTCTCCGAGAGGGGCAGAGGAATCGAACATGGGTTGGCCTCATGAAAGGAGAACGCCCTACCGCTGTGCTATTGCTCCAGCCCAGTGCTCTTGTACTTGTTACTAAACCTAGCTTTCAATCTCTCAGCTTCACAAGGAAATGATAACTGTTATGTGACATTCTACAAAATATCAAATATAACTCCTCAGCAAAGGAGTCACATTTTAAATTTTTTAAAAATTTTTTATTAGTGAATCACTGTGAGGTACAGTTACAGACTTACAAACTTTCATGCTTGCGTTTCAGTCATACAATGATCGAGTACCCATCCCTTCACCAGTGCTCATTTTCCACCACCGATGGTCCCAGCATCCTCCCACTACCCCCACCCCATCCTCCCCACCCCACCCCACCTCTGTGGCAGGGCATTCCCTTTTGCTCTCTCTTTCCTTTTGGGTGTTGTGGTTTTCAGTGGAGGCATTAAGTACCCATCATGTTCAGTCTATAGTCTACTTTCAGTCTGCATCTCCCATTCAGGCCCTCCTAGCACCCTTTACTTGGTGGTCCTTTCTCTATCTGAGCTGCCTTTTCCCCCAGCATGTGAGGCCGGCTTCTAAGCTGTGGAATAATCCTCCTGGTGCTTATCTCTACTGTTCTTGGGTGTTAGTCTCCCATTTTGTTGCTTTATGTTCCACAAATGAGTGCAATCTTTTTATGTCGGTTTCTCTCTTTCTGAGGAGTCACATTTTTTGTCAGATTGGATAAAGCAGAGGAACATGATCAGCTATTTTAGATAAAGAAATCTGGGTGGTTTCTTTTAGGACATCTATGGTTAATCCTTTCCTTTGGTTAGGGAACACTCTCAGCTATTATTTTATTGAATACTGTCTCGCTCACTTGTCTTCATCTCATTCTGCTCATATTTGGCCTTCCAATGTTTCTGACATTTCTTCTTTTATTTTTATTGAATCAGCATGAGATACACAGTTACAAAGTTGTGCCAGATTGGGTTTTAGTCATTCAATATTCCAACACCTGTCTCGTCACCAGTGTAATTTTCCCACCTCCAGTGACCCCAGTTTTCCTTTTAAGTGGAGTTACGTTGATTGTGTGTTGGAAACCCAACCATGAACAGCTTTGTAACTGTGTATCTCATGGTGATTTTAAAAAATTAGTGCACATTAAAAAAAAATAAGCGGCATTCTTTTTTTTTTTTTCTTTCTGGGTTACTCCTGGCTTTGCACTCAGGAATTACTCCTGACAGTGCTTAGGGGATCATATGGAATGCTGGGGATCGAACCCGGGTCAGCCGCGTGCAAGGTAAACACCCTACCCGCTGTGCTATCGCTCCAGCCCCAAGCAGCATTCTTTAAAAAGCTTTCTCTGTAGTCTTTGCTATTTTCTAAAAGAGTGCAATCAAACCAAAATCACCACTAGGGGGAAGTGTTTGCCTAGATTATTTTTGTTACAGTAATTTATTGCACTTCTAAGTCTTTTCAGGGGTTTTTATCCTGGGGTGCTGTATCAGTATAAAAATAGGATTTCCCACTAGAGGGAGGCATTTACCCGAATTATCTCAAATATTGCTTCTATGCCTTGAAAGTAGGATTTTTAAGTCAAATGAGTCAGAAAGAGAGGGACAGACATAGAAAACTGCATTCATTTGTGGAGTATAGAATAACATAACATGAGACTGACACCCAAGGACAGTAGACACAAGGGCCAGAAAGACTGCTCCATAGTTGGAAGTCTGCCTCATGAGTTGGGGAAGAAGGCAGCTGGAATAGAGGAGGGATCACTAAGAAAATGATGGTTGGAGGAATCGGTCGGAATGGGAGATAAAGGACCAATAGTGATGGCCTCGAAGTATCTGTATTGCAAACCATAATGTCCAAGAGCAGAGAGAGTATGAGGAAAATTGTCTGCCAGGGAGGCAGGGGGAGGGTGGGAAAGGGGGGATATACTGGGGAGGTTGGTGGTAGGAAATGTGCACTGGTGGAGGGATGAGTGTTTGAACATTGCATCATTGTAATTCAAGCATGAAAGCTTGTAACTGTATCTCACAGTGATTCAATAAAAAAAAAGAAAAAGAAATTACGATTTCTTTTTTCTATAAAATCGAGAAAATTATAGTTTGTGTCTTGAATTCTTGACCCTTCTCCCCATTTCACAGTTCTGTTGTGGGACTGGGTCCTCATGTAGGCATTATACTTACATTATAATAATTTATAGTAGGAGGTATATTGGATTTGCAAATTAAGCAGTGTTAGTACTTGAAATGAACACACATGTGGGCATTTCCAAAATTTGTATGCTTTATTATTTTTATAAAAATGGGAAATAAAGTATTTTTATTTTTGGCTCTATCCATTCATATTCAGGAAGTATTTCTGACTTAGGGAGTCCCTTCTGGCAATGCTCAGAAGGCTATGAGGTACGGGGGACCAAAACAGGGTTTCCTGCATGCAAAACATGTACTCAGCTCATTGAACTATCTCTCCAGTTCTATTTGTCTACTTGGGCCTGGCTCGTAAATTGTGCAATTTACTGGGTTTGTGGAAAGGAAAGGGATAAAGTTAGGACAGATTCAGGTATTCCATCTGAAAAGACACATGCTCCTTTTTTCTACAGCTTCTGGGAAGTACTTTTTTTGTTTGTTTTTGGGTCACACCAGCAATGCTCAGGGTTTACTCCTGGCTCTGTACTCAGGAATTACTCCTGGCGGTGCTCAGGAGACCATATGGGATGCTGGGAATCGAATCTGGGTCCCGCGTGCAAGGCAAATGCCCTACTTGCTGTGTTATCGCTCTAGCCCTGAGAAGTACATTCTTTTCATTATTATTATTATTATTATTTTACTTGAGGTTCTGTGATTTACAATACTGTTTACAACAGTTCCTATGCATATAATACCAATACTACATCAGTCATCAGTGTGCTCCCTCCCTCCAAGAAATACATTCAAAGACTTGGTTATGTTAAGTTTTTTTCTTTTTATTGTTATTATTATTATTATTATTATTGAATCACCATGTGGAAAGTTAAGAAGCATTCAAGCTTAAGTCTCAGTTATACAGTTATCGAACACCCATCCCTTCACCAGTGCACATATTCCACCACCAAGAACCCCAGTATACCTCCCCTCCCACCCCCCCATCCCCCCACCTGTGTAGCTGATAATTTTTAGTTTACTTTCTCTTTACTTTGATTACATTCAATATTTCCACAAAAAACTCGCTATTATTGTTTGGAGTTTCCCCCCCCAAAGTCAGACCTGCTGAAGAGGAAGCATTTGATAATTTGTTTTCCATTGCTGAGAATGAAGAGATATGAGGTTGCACCGTTTTGGGTTTCATATTTTAGTAACTAAGTCCAGGGAAATTTATGCCGGAAATTACATCATTGCAAGCTCGTGCCTCTCTTTAGTGAACCTTGTGAGATGGTGGTTACCACGATTTCCTCCACCCCCTCGCCCCCCAGAAAGAAAAAGCTGAGAGAGAAAAATCTTTCCCCTCCTGGGGCGGCATGGGGCCGTGGCTAAGTTCACAGTCTAGAGACATTTCTGTAAGAAGCTGCTGGTACCAAAAATAGTTTAGCTGGCCTCCGGGATCATGGTCACCCAGCAACAGAGAGGCTGCACACGTGGGGCCACTCGGGTCACATCTTGGCGGAGAGCACAAGTCTCTCTCTTATAACACCTTTATCTGAGAATTTTATTCCCTGGGAACAGCGTCCTTAGCATGGGGGAATTCAAAATTATTCATGATAAGAGAATGAAACTTGAGGTCACAAGTGGTTTTGGACCTCTTAGAGAAACTTCAAAATCTCATTTACAGGGAGAATGTGTTCAAGTCCAAGTGCTTGACTTTCAAAATCTATCAATTCAACCGTATAAACCTTAGGATCCAGATTACCTGTAAGGAGAAATTGAATGCCCCAGAAGATAAGTAAATCTGTTTGGCATGCCTTCATTTTTGTTTTTAATTTAATTTTTTTTTTTGCTTTTTGGATCACTCCTGGCTTATGCTCTCAGGAATCACTCCTGGCAGTGCTCAGGGAACCATATGGGATGCTGGGAATTGAACCCGGGTTGGCCATGTACAAGGCAAACACCCTGCCCGCTGTGCTATCACTCCAGCTCCCCATGTCTCCTTTTTTAGAGTCTATTTCTTGATAACTTCCTATGACCTGTGACCATAAATGAGAAAAGACAGTATTCTCTTTCTTTGTCTAATGAAATTCAGTCTGTTTGGTTATACAGTCTCTGCCCCTCACTTCTTAATCCTTAGTAGCACATAGTTTATATTTACCACTTGAGCCACTTCCCTTCCTTTCTGCTTGCTGGTTAGTTTTGCTTGAGTAGTAAACTAACCCAACACTTAATTATTTAAAAATATCCCCCCTCCCATCCCCCCTTCTTCAAGTACACATGAAGCGCATGATCCGTGGCCCTGTGGGAGGAAACTTGGATGGGGGTCATTTGTGTTTTTTGTTGATGGTGGTGGTGGTGTTTGACAATATATCCTTAGTTGAATTCTGGTCAGTTGGGGTTCTTTCCTTACTTTGATTACATTCAATTTTTTACAGGAAACTCACTATCATTATTTGGAGTTTTTCCCCCAACAGTCAGACCTGTCGGAGTGGCATCATTAGATTGTATGTTTTCTATTGTTGGTAACAAAGAGCTTATGATGTTTCATGGTCGCTAAAGCGGCCGCTTAGTTATAGAATTCTGGTATTAAGTCCAGAGGTATTTCTGCCAGCAGCCGCTGCATTCCGAGATTGGTTTCTGAGGCACTGGGATCATGGCTGTTCAGGAGCAGGGGAGCTGTTCATGGGCGACCGCTTGGGGTCTCATTTGGGCAGAAGGCAGGGCTGGTTCTGCCTCCCCCATCGCAAGATTCCCCATGCATCCCATCCCATCACTGCAAATCCCTACCTCTCTGTCCAATTGGTTCTGAACGTTGGCGGTTGCCATGCTGTCCAGGGGGGAAAAGGCTAAGGGACAGAGACCCTTCCCATCCCGGGGCTGCATGGGGCCGTAGCTTAGTTCAGAGTCCAGGAGTATTTCTGCCAGCAGCACTGCATTCTGAGATTGGTTTCTGTGCCTCTGGGATAATGGATGCTCAGGGGTGGTGGAGCCATTCCAGATCATATATTTTGTATATCAGGAAATGTTTGGAGATGTCCCAGTCCCGCATACTGGAGCCGTGTTAATAGAAGCTCAGTGTCACCAGGGCTCTATCTGGAGAAGGAGTGCTGGCTGTACCTTCTCCGTCTGGCACCCCGGTGTTGTTGGCCCTGTCTGGGGACTAGAGCAATCTCCGGCTTTCGGTGCTGCCGGAACAGCCCAGATGCTTCACTGCTGGTTGTGGCAAGACTGGGGGTGTTTTTGTTTTGTTTTATTTTTGGACCACATATGGTGGTGCTCTTGGGCTTACTCCTGGATCCATACTCTGGGATCACTCCTGGTAGCGCTTGGAGAGTGATATATGATGCCAGGGATTGAACTGGGGTCATATGTATGTATGCAAGGCAGGTTCTTACCAACTGGATTGTCTTTATGTCCCCAAGGAAGTTGTGTTTTGGGACTTCAGAATGTGGAATGTGTGTGTGTGTGTGTGTGTGTGAGAGAGAGAGAGAGAGAGAGAGAGAGAGAGAGATAGACAGACAGACAGACAAACAGACAGAGACAGAGACAGAGAGACACAGCAAGAGCGGGCGAGTGAGAAGGATAGTGCACAGTGGGAAAGAGGAAGTGAAAGAGGAAAAGGAGGATATGAAAAGATGAGAAGAAAATGAGAAAATGATAAGAGAAAGAGGGGGAAAAAGGGAACAGGGAAGGGAGAAAAAAGAGACGGGAAAGGAGGGAAGAAAGAGGAAGGAGAGAGGGGGGAGGGAAACAAAGTAAAGGAAAGGAGAGCAGTGGAGAGGAAAGAATGAAGAAAAACGGTTGTGGTACCATGGATGGGAGTATTTGGAGCATGTTTGGGGAATAAATGGGAATAATTTGTAGCTTGTTTTGTGGAACAAACTTCTTTCAAATAAGAGATCTCTCTTTTAACTCTATTAATTTTAAGAAGTGCAGAAAACTCTTGAGAGAAGTGGTTTAGAAACAACAAGGACCCTCTTCTATCAGTGAGGTCTGGCTTTTCAGGACAGGGGGTCAGAAATGGGCTAGAAGAACTGAACAATTTTTAGAGAAGGCATCCAATGCACAGAGGGACGTCATGTAGTATCTTCTCAAGGTTACATCACTAGACAGCAGGATTTAAACGTAGCTCAGCTCTAGCATTTATATTTCACTCTGTCCCCATGTTGTCTTTTTTATGGGTGACATATATGCAAAAACAAGTTCCCCCTTGAAAGGGCAGGCAAGGATGAGAAAATGAATACTAAGTGGGAGATAGGCTGTGGACAAGGGAGTGGGGATTTCTGAGCTTATGCTGCATAGTTTTATCCTTTCCTGGAAAGGAGGAGACAAGCCAAGATCACCAAAGAGAAAATGAGGGATCATATGACTCAAGAGAGAAAAGCACCATGAGGGAGGAGTTATGTGTTACAATTTAAGAGGTAATTGGATGGATTTCTGGGAAGCCATGAGGACCAGGTTTAAACAGAAATGCATGAAGATCAAACAGGCCAGCGCTGGGGATTTTGTTTTCTTCAGAATCCTGCTGTCCTGGGAGCAGAGGATGAGAAGGTTGACATCAAAGTGAACATGAGAAAAAAAAAAGAACATGGTGGAGTCTGGCATGATGGACTGGGGAGAGGTGAGAGCCACGTGTAAGGAGTATGAGCTGATGCCTATCAGTGGAGCATCTGGTGTTCGAGTCTAACGAAGTTTGTGATTGTAGTGTGGCTCCCATTTTCCCCTTGATGTTTGTTCCCTTAGCTGCCTGTGTTCTTGGGAATTTAGAACTTTTTCTATGTACCGGAAATGTTTAGATTCACTCAACTTTTGCTTTGATTTTGAGTGGTTCCTATTTGGATACTTGTCTCACTCTTAACCCTCTATCTCCTTTTTTACACCCTTATCTGGTGTCACAGGAAGCTATGGTTTTGGTCCCTCAGAGGTATTGTTACTTACGTGGTCTAGACTTGATCACTTAAAATTCTTTCTTTTAGATTTTTGTCTTCACTCAAATGGTCTTTTTCTCTTTCCTCTACAAAGATGGAGAAGGAGAGTGGGCATTGTGTGGTAAAAGATATTAGATAAGGTTTAGAACAATTGCTATGAGATCTATTTCTGGGATAAAAGAAATGACTACATATGAAATAATAGCAGTCTAAAAACATAATCATCCTTGGTATATTGGCTAGTCCATTGATGGCTAGTGGAATGACTTTTATGCAAAGCCAAATTTGTTTAGTGGCTCTTGGACATGGAGAAAAAGTAAAATATGTAGGAGGAATGAAACTTGCAGTTTCCAGGAATGTGAAACCTGGCAATGGGACTTGGAGGAGAAAAGGAGGAAAAAGCAGGAGATAGCAAGAAGAAACATTGTCTTTCAAGTTCATTTTTTTCTTCAGAAAATCCACAGGGTTTTGAGAACTAAGAATGATAAAAACTTGAATATTAGTGGGAGAGATAGTAGAAAGACAATTCTTGTTGACTGTCTAGAACAAAGGTTCCTACACTTATTTTCTTATCTCGACCTTTTCAGAGAATCACTCACTGTCCTCCTGGAAATCTGATTTCTTTAATGAACTGTCAGAAAGCATCCCTGAATTGTATACCAAGGCTAGTAAGGGGTTGGGGGGTAAAATGCGTAGCATCATCCACTTTGAGAAACATAACTTGTTGGGTAACACTGGGTTGTCCCTGCTGCTCCCGAAGGGAGCCACTCCCACAACTAAGGCAATTCCACAGTTCCACAAGGCACTAATAATTCTACATTGCTTTTCTCTTTCCTTTATGTCATTTGTATGGTTTACTTGGCAATGTCTTTTTTGCATAGACACAGGAATACAGTTGATGCAATGCTATGTAACATGGGTTTTAATTGACTCCAAAATAATATTCACTCCTGGGCATCCATATTTAATTGACTTAAAACACTCAGGGATCACTCCTAATGGGGCTTGGGGACCATATGGGGTGCCAGGAATTGAACTAGGGGCAGGTGCATGCAAGGCAAGTGTACGTGCTGTACTGTCTCTCCAGTCTCTTGATTTCTCTTCTTTTTTTTTTGGGTATGGTTGTTATGCCAATGTGATCGTCGTTGTTGTCGTCTTCTTCTTCTTCCTCTCCTTCTTCTCCTCTTCCTCCTCCTCCTCCTCCTCTAGCTGTTATGGGCTGGAGCGATAGCACAGCTGATATGACGTTTGCCTTACATGTGGCTGACCAGGGTTCGATTCCTCTGCCCCTCTTGGAGATCCTGGCAAGCTACCAAGAGTATCTCTCCCACATAGCAGAGGCTGGCAAGTTACCCATGGCGTATATTTGATATGCCAAAAACAGTAACAGGTCTCACAATGGAGATGTTACTGGTGCCTGCTCGAGCAAATTGATGAGCAATTTGATGAGCTCGGGATGATAGTGATACAGTGATAAACCTCAGTTGCCCTTAGTTGCTAGCACTCCAAGAGCAGGGTCCTGACGAGGGACTGTTAGATCCAGGGCAAACAGTGAGCTACCCTGGCATCGAAATGGGCCAGGCCAAGCACCATAATACTTAATTATAAGTTAAAAGCATGGTCATGGACAAACTCTATCATGACCCTAAAAGAGCTAACTTAATAAGGATTCTGTTGGGGTTAGGAAAGACTAACCTGGTCTGAGGATTGTGATCTGGAATATGTAGTGAGATGTCCCCAGGAAGAGTCAAACTTTAAGCTTAATATATCTCTTACTGTGCTCATACAAAATGACATTGCTAGAAATATTATAAGAAGTAAATTCATATAACTGTTTAAGTGGATTACTAGCTGAGGAAAGGAGAAAAGAGAAAGCAATATACCCTGGATGGAATCCCACCCTTGGTCAGATCTCCTAGTAATCTTGAGTAATCTCTTAAAATGAGATTTTGCCCTTGAGTTAATCTCCTGAAGGAGTGGCCTTTACCTCTCTTTGTTGTTATGATAATGTTCAACACCACCTTTGTATCCCTACCCTATATGTTTCCTATATAACTGTGCTGTAAGGGATAAGAAAAATAACTACATTGGAAGAAAAACTTGTGGCTGGCAGAGAGACTTGTAGGTGGCAGAGAAATTTGTAGGAGGTAGACTAGACTCTGGGAGGGAGAGTTGTTGAAGATACTGAGGACAGAAGAGAACAAAAGAGAACAGAACAGAAGAGAACAGAACAGAAGAATGAGACTAGATGTTGAGGAAGGAAAAAAGAACTACTCTGGGACTGGACTCTTGGAAGGGGATGCTGAGAAGGAGATGTTAAGAGGAAGATGAAGACTAGACGTTTAAGACTAGATACTGAAGACTAGACGCTGAGGACTAGACGTTGAGAACGAGAAGGTCGACGACGAGACGTTGAAGATGAGGAGGAGAACAGAGATTTTGGTCTGTGAGGAGATTAGGATGATGGAACTCTGATGACTGAGTCTATGACCAAAATGATAACTACCATTAGGGATTGGATGACACGGGGAGGAGAGAGAAATAAACTGACTGCTAACCAGCCTGGGGCTCAGTTCCTGTTCCTTCACCGGTCGTCCAGCCTTGAGAAGCAGCTCTCGACCACCAGATGCTCGGGTCCTGCATGTCCAGCCTGTTCGGGCCCTCCGTTTTTCTTTTTTCTTATTTGAAAACTTACAATAACTCTAGAGATGAACTTGGAAGTCCATCTTACTGTTTCAAAGCATTCTTTCTGTTACAAAAGAGAGAAATTGTCTTCACTAAAATAGATCCTTGTTTTGGATAGAAATTTTCCAGACCAGCATTATCATCACTGGGTACTCTACATACTTAGCACCATGTTATTGCACAATTTTATTATTTTTATCTTATAACAGAAAGAGTGCTATACAATTAGCATATTGATTAGCATCTCATATATTGAATATTAAATCTGTGCTATGCCACAGACTTTGTTTCATTTTCTGTTATTAGAAACTGGATGCAGGGGTCAGAACATAGTACAGCGGGTAGGACGTTAGCCTTATACATGACTCACCTGGGTTTGATTCCCAGCATCAAATATGGTCTCTAAGCACTGTAGGAGTGGTCCCTAAGTGCAGAACCAGGAGTAATTAATGAGCACTGCTGGGGGTGTTCCTCAAACAAAAATAAATAAATAATAATAACTGGAGAGATCATAAAATGGGTAAGGTGCTTACCTTGCAGGTGGCAAACCTGGGTTCACTCCTGGCACACTATATGGTGCCCCAAACCCTGCCAAGAGTGATCCCTGAATACAGAGCCAGTAGTGAGCCCTCACCCACCAAAAAACCCCCCTCACCCACCAAACCCCCCCAAAAAAACCAAAAACCAATAGGTATAACAGTAGTATTGGTGAGAACATATGTATATACAAACTTTGCTTAATTTGCAACCCTGTCATCATGGCTACTTTATTTTTAATTTCACTGGACAAGTGGTAGCATGGTGAGAAAAAAGATACAAACCCAATTTATAGAAAATGTCAGTTTGTCCAACATATTTTTGATAGTGTGCTGTGTGTGTATGAGTGGGTCTATTTCTGTCAGTTCAGGAAGAGTTATGGTGAACTTTCCTAGTGATATGGTGTACAAGTATCCCTTTTCTTCGCCAATATACCCAGATTCTCTCCCACCCCCGAAATGTCCCCCTTGACTCTCTTATAACAAATTTATTTAATATTACATGCTCCAATAAAATTTAAATAAATGGCAAATAGAATTATTGGAAAATAAATCAGTAAAAGTCAAATTATGATGATTAATTATTATATATTTTTAACCTTTCTAAATCTAGTAGAGGGCAACCATATGCACCATTATTAAGTGTCATACTCCATACTCAATGTTATGAAAAATCCGCTAAAAATTAGACAAAAAAGGTTCTTAGAGGAAAGTGTATGAAGAATGTTGAATTTCACCCAGGAGCCATTAAGCCCTTGTATGAGAGATTAAAAACATGTTGTTAAAGGTTGAATCTTGTGTGTTTAGATCTGTATCTGTATAAATACATTTCCCACTAAGATTGGTTGCCTTCTAATTTAAACACTATCAAAGGTGGTGTGCTACTCTTGATGTACTAGTGGTGTAAAGTAGGAGATGTCACACAGCAGCAATTGCGGCTGTGTGGTCCAGGAATAGATTCACTTGTGGGTGAGGCTAATATGAGCATGTGGAGAGAGGCCATGAGCATGGTGGTGGTTGAGTTCTGGAGGTTTTTGGCTGCCGGTGCTGGCTCTTTTGGCGTGGGGAGGAACCTCACATGTCCCTTTCCAGTTTGCCCCAAACAGCCTGGGGTGGGGTCTGGAGGCACGGCTACAGCATATTGTTTTATGCTCTATTCCGAGAGATTTATATTGAGTCTCTGGATCATGGCTGTTAATGAGATTATATGGCAGCAGCAGCAGCTTGTGGATGTGACTGCCAAGCTACCAGCAAAAGAGGGAGATGGGGAAGGTCACCTGTTCCTTGTTCCATTGAACCTGGAGTTTTCAGTCACAAGTTGTGCATACCTGAGTTCTTTTTTTTTTCATCCCTGAGTTCTTATCAATGATTTATTTAACTAATGTTTTTTCATCACATTTGCCCTCCTGTTCTCCAGGGATTCTAATGACTTTTTAAAAATTTATTTTATTTTTTGAATCACCATGAGAACGGTTACAAAGCTATCCAGTTTAAGTCTCAGTCATACAATGATCAAACACCCATCCCATCACCAGTGCACATTTTCCACCACCAAGAACCCCAGTATACCTCTATCCCACCCCTCCCCCTATCTATGTGGCAGTTGATTTTCACTTTACTCTCTCCACTTTGATTGCATTCACTATTTCAACAAAAAACCCACCATTATTATTTGGAATTTCCCCCAACAGTCAGACCTGTTGAAAGGCATCATTAGATCATTTGTTTTCTATTGCTGATTATGAAGAGCATGTGATGTCACACAGCTGTGAAGTGGCCATGCGATTTTGGATTTCTGATATTTTAGTAATAAGTCTAGAGGGATTTCTGTCAAAAGCCTCTGGTTCTGAGATTGGTTTGTGTACCTCTGGGATTATGGCCGTTCAGGAGCCAGGAGCCATTTGTTAGCAGCAGCTCGGGGCCTCGTCAGGGTGGGGAGAGGGTCCGGTTCCACCCCTATGAGGCCTCGCATGTCACGTCACTGCAGTCTCATACCTGGCTGTCCAATAGGCTCTGAAAATACATATGCTTCTACTCATTTCCACCTCTTCAAGATTCAGAAAAATTAGCAGAGTACCAATTGAAAATTAATATCTTAAGTGCAGCTGAACAAAGATGATACACACACCTGCCACTTTGCTCAAATGCCCGATGGCAAAATAATCCGCTGAGACCAAACAGAGCCCAGGAAATCGAGATTATCTTAGAAATTAAGCTAATATGACTAAATCCAAAACAGATCACATGAAGTACCTCATGGACAATACAAACCTAGCTTAGTAAATAAAGGGAACACAGGTGGCTGCATCCTGGGAGAAGATTCAGCCCCGACGGCCCATTCAGAGCCTCTTTAGAGCCTCCAGGGTCACCTCCACCTGCGCGAGTCTAATGGTCCGGCCATGAAGCTTGTAGCCATCTTGTCCGAACTTATCAGAACTTATTAACGCCAGGACACATGCAATTACATGAGAAAATAGAATCTATATTATATGAAATTTGTAGTTTATGAAACTTTCAATAAAGGAAGAGAATTGAAGTGTATGATTTACCATACAAATATAATTCTATATTTATATTGTTACATGTAATGACATATTATTTCATGGTTTAATGCTATATAATTTTTGCACATAGTACTTGTTAATAAGACCTTAAGTAAAACTACTGATTATTCGCTAAAACCACATATTTTCTGGTAAAAGAAACATTAGTATTGACAGTTATTTTGCTTAGGTGCTACTTGGTCAAAATTGGTAGGATTTTTCCTAATTTTCAATGGCACGCTCCTTCTTATTTTTTTTTTTAATTTAAAAAGGTGGGATCAATGTCCTAGTACTAAGTACTTTCATTTGTCTTTTAATAAATTATTAAAGATAGATGGAATTTTGTTTAGCTCTGCAATAACATGGAATGAATGGTTCAATAAAACATGTCCTACCAAGAGTTTAAGGATGACAACATACTACAAAATATTACCCCAGAACTTTGTCTTTTTTAAAATTTTATTTTATAAAACAGTTTACAATATATGATTAAATTTAATATTCAAACACCAATCCTACCACCATTACACCTTCCCACCACTATATTTCGGATGTTCCATCCCGCGAACCCCAATCCTTGCCCCAAAGCAGAACCGGAATAATATGTTTTGTATTGTCTGTTATGAAAAACCACTGAAAATGCTACAAAAAAGTATCCCTATAAGAAAGAGTGTGGGGGGGCTGGAATGATAGCACAGCGGGTAGGGCGTTTGCCTTGCACGCGGCCAACCTGGGTTCAAATCCCAGCATCCCATATGGTCCCCTGAGCACTGCCAGGGGTAATTCCTGAGTGCAGAGTCAGGAGTAACCCCTGTGCATCGCCAGGTGTGACCCAAAAAGCAAAAAGAAAAAAAAAGAAAGAGTGTGAAAATTGTTGTATTTCACTCAGGGGCCACTAAGCCCTTCTATAAGAGTTCACTAACATGCTGTTAACGGTTGAGCCTTGTTACCCCAGTATTTTGGAAACCACATTTTATCACTTTTAATCAGGTTATTAATTTAATTGTCTGTCCGTCTTCCATCCTTTCTTTCTTCCTTCTTCCCTACCTTCCTCCCTCCCTCCCTCCGTTCCTCCCTTCCTAAGCCCCCTACATTTTTAATGTTTACAAAAGTAATCACTGTATCACTGTCATCCCATTGCTCATCGATTTACTCGAGCTGGCACCAGTATTATCGCTATTACACTCAGTCCTGAGTTGTTAGCAGCCTCTCCTTACTCGTTTATCCCAATGATTGGAGGCTCTTACAGCGTCAGGGGAATGAGACCTATTGGTACTGTTTTTGGTATATCTAATACACCACGAGGAGCTTGCCAGGCTCTGCTGAGCGGGCGGGATACTCTCGGTAGCTTGCCGGGCTCTCCAAGATGTATGTATATACCTGTTACTGTATTTTGGATATGAATACTCAAGGGGGAGCTTGTCAGGCTCCCCAAGTGGGCAATAGACTCTCTGTAGCTTGTCAGTTCCTCTAAGAGAGAACATTCGGCTGTGCGCTTCCGGGAGCTTGTTTTTATAGTCTCTGGATGTTGGCCGTTGATGGGATTACACGGCACTGGGGGAAGTCTCTGGGTATGACTGCCTAGCTACTGGAAAATGGGGGATCTGGGCAGAAAAGGCCCAGTCCAGATCCAAGCAGCCTTGAGATCTTGGCCCCGGGTCCCACACACCTGGATTCCTCTGCCTGCTCCCCCATGCATGAGGCTCGTCCAAAAGTGTGCAGAGTTGCCTGAGCATGGCCGTGACTGGGTTCGGAGGTCCTCAACTGTTGAGGCTCTACGAGGGGATGGGGTGGGGAGGGAAATGCAACCCATCCCCTCCAAGGGGCCCCGGTGAAGACAGCCGGGCTCGGGGGCAAGAGACTCTTCGTTGCTCTCTCTTTTTTTTTTTAAATTTTTTATTAGAGAATCACTGTGGTGTACAGTTACAAACTTATAAACTTTTGTGTTTGCATTTCACTCATACAGTGATCATTTACCCATCCCTCCACCAGTGCCCATTCACCTCCACCAATGATCCCAGTATCTCTCTCACCACCCCCACCCCATCCCCCACCACCCCACCCTGCCTCTGCGGCAGGGCATTCCCTTTTGTTCCCTCTTCTTTTGGGTGTTGTAGTTTGCAATAGAGGTATTGAGTGACCTTATATATATAAATATATATTACATGTATTATATATATTTATATATACTGACATATATATATATATAAATGGCTGATAGACTGAAGCCTCAGACTCTGTGTGTGTGTGTGTGTGTGTGTGTGTGTGTGTGTATGTGTGTGCGTGAGGAGGGTGGGGTACAGTTTTCTCCACCTTGTGTTTATAGTGCAGTCACACAGTTTGTTTATTGTGGGGTAACTGGTCAGTGGGTGAAGGTTCGGATCTGTGCAGGTGGGCGGGTTGTCCAAAATTCCCCAGCACGCATCAGGGACAAAGAAGCATTGCCTAGTGGGAAGACTTCTTTACAGTACAAGGCCAGTGATTGGAGGTTAAGCATAGAGGTGGGCGGGTGGGTAGGTGGGAGGCAGGTGTGTGAAGGCTCGAGGTAGAACTTCTGACCGAATTTCCACATTTTCTGAAAATGACTGAGATTGACATTCCAGTACTCTGTCTCATTTTATTTTTTTTGTTAATTGCTCCTTGCAGCCATTTTTATTGCCCCATACACCAAACAATGAATTATTTTTTTAGACATTATTTTTTTAGACATTCTTGGCCATAAATGCTTCAGTTCTATTGCTGTTTTTATTCTGCCTTTGATGTAAACATTTTGTAAGAATCCTTAGAATTGAATATTTTTATAATTGTTTCTTCTTCTTCTTTTTTTTTTTTTTGCTTTTTGGGTCACAACTGGCGATTCACCAGGGTTACTCCTGGCTCTGCACTCAAGAAATACCCCTGGCAGTGCTCAGGGGACCATATGGGATGCTGGGAATCGAACCCGGGTTGGCCACGTGCAAGGCAAACGCTCTACCCGCTGTGCTATCACTCCAGTCCCATAATTGTTTCTTTTATACCTTCTTCATTTCTACAATGCTAATTACCATCTATATAATAAAGATTACTAACTACACAAATCTTGTCCCCAAACCAGATGCTTGATATTATGGGAATTTAATTTATTGAAATGATATTAACTTTAACTCGAAACTAAAATAATGAATTCCACAGCTTTTTAAAATTTTATTGAAATTAATGTCATTTCTCATCTTAGAGGATCCAATTTTGTTTTTAAAAAATTGTTTATTTATTTGCTTATTTTCTTGCCTTTTGGGTTACACCCAGTGATTGTCAGAGGTTACTCCTGGCTCTGCAATAAGGAACTACTCCTGGTGGTACCTGCTTTGGTCAGGGGATCATATTGGATGCTGGAAATTGAACCTGGGTCTTCTGCATGCAAGGCAGACGTCCTACGCACTGTGTTGTTGCTCCGGCTCCAGCAATTTTTTTAAATTAAAAAATATTTTGACAAGTAAGAGAGCCTTTATTTTATAATAAAATGTTTTCATAGGCTGTAGAGTAATAGAATTATTGGAAGCTCAGAGAGAAAAACAAGAAGGGAAAGTCTTCTAATTGGACAAATGAAAAGGTAACAGGGAGGAATATAGGAAAGAAGAAGAGTCTTTTTATTTATTTATTTCATTATTATCATCATCATCATCATCATCATCATATCATTGATTGCTGATTTTCTCTAGTGGTCTCAAGTAATGTCTCCATTCGTCCTAGCCCTGAGACTTTAGCAGCCTCTCTTTACTCGTCCTTCCCAACGGTGTCACATTGGAGGCTTTTTCATGGTCAGGGGAATGAGACCTATCGTTGTTACTGGTTTTGGCATATCAAGTACGCCATGGGGAGTTTTCCAGGTTCTCCCATATTTATTTATTTAATGATGATGATGATTATTATTTTAATCCATTCCATAGAATAATTAATTAATTAATTTTTAAATGGAATCACCGTGAAATAGTTACAAAACTTTCAGTCATACAATGATTGAATGCCCATCCCTCCACCAGTGCCAGTATGTGTTTTCCACCACCAATGTCCCCCGAATCCCTCCTGCCACCCCCACCCTATCCCATCTCCTGTCTCTGTGGCAGTCACCTGAGGAAGATTCTTTTTTGAAGGTCTTTAGTTCATTCATATATTCTCCTTGTCTCATTTAAAAATGTTCACGTTGAATTCAAATTCATTTCACAGAAAGTTTATCACGTTGGGGGGATGGAAGGATAGGATGGTGGGGTAGAGGGAAGCCAACCCTCTGAAGGAGGGTGTGGTATTGGAAGGTTCTGGCATGAAATCCTGCCTTTGTCAATATTATAAATCACAATGCCCCAAAATAAAAAGAATGTTTTTGCTTTTGGGGCCACACTTGGCAATGCTCAGAGGTTATACCTGGTTCTGCACTCAGGAACCATTCCTGACAGTGCTCAGGGATGCTGAGGATTAAACCTGCATGAGCTACATGCAAGGCAAATGCCTTACTTGTTGTGTCTCTATGGGCCCTCAAAATAATTTTTTTCTCTCTGACTTTATTTAAACACCATGGTTTACAAAATTGCTCATGATGATTTGGTAAAGGCATTTGGATTGAAATTTTGTGCAACCTTTTGCCCAGAATTATCTATATTGACTTGTTCAACATATCTCTAGTCATGAAGACTAAGTTTAAGTGGTATGTCCTTTGAAAATATTGCTTCTCAACTCAAAATTTCTTTTTTTATTCTTTTTGAGGGTCAATTCGGGCCATGACTTGCACCTTCCTTTATTTTTTTATTTAAATTTAGCAGGTTGCAATTTGTTTATTTCCAAGTGTCTCTCACTGACCTGGAGTTTAAGTCTGAAGTAGCTAGTAACTTGCGGAGAGCTTGATACATAGTGAGGATCTATTCATTCATTCATCCACTAAAACTTTTTTGGTTGTTTGTTTTTGGATCACACCCTGTGGTGCTCAGGGTTTACTCCTGGTTCTGTGCTCAGGGATTACTCCTGGCAGGTTCAGGGAACCATATGGGATGCCAGGATCAAACCTGGATAAACAGCATGCCAAGGAAGTGCCCTATCCACTGTGCTATCTCTGGGTCCTCATTAAACTTTAATCTTGAAATTTAAAAAAATCCACAACCAAAGTTTTTTTTTGGATGCTCCCAGTAGTGCTCAGAGCTTACTCCTGGTTCCGTGCTTAGGGATCACTGCTGGTGGTGCTCAGAACATATGAGGTGCTGCGGATCAAACTTGGTTTGGCTGTAGGTAAGGCAAGCATCCTGCTGTACTATCTCTCTGGCCCCAGATTCACAAGCTTTTTAACAGTATCCTTGAAGGCCTGTTTTACCTGTTGGTTCCTTAGGGTGTAAATGAAGGGGTTCAACAGAGGTGCGACTGAAGTAATGAGCAGAGCTACTCCCTTGTTGAATGTGTCCCCAACTGCTGAAGGCTTGATGTAAATGAAAATGCAGCTTCCGTAAGAGAGGGAGATGACAATCATGTGGGAAGAACACGTGGAAAAAGCTTTTGTCCTTTGCTGGGCAGAGGGTATCCTCAGAATAGTTCTGATGATGAACATGTAGGAAAGAATCACGAGAAACAGAGTGACCACTAGGGTCACAGATGCCACAAGAAAGACAATCTTCTCTATGAGGCGTGTGTCCGAACAGGAAAGTCCACGGAGAGGCTCATAATCACAGAAATAATGATTCAGTTTGTTGGATGCACAGAAGTCCTGTTGACTCATCAGAGTGAAGGGGGGTATGATAACCATTAAGCCGGCCAACCAAGAGTAGATTACCAACTGCGTACAGACCTTGCTGTTCATAATGGTCATGTAATGCAGAGGCTTACAGATAGCCACGTAGCGATCGTAGGACATGGCAGCCAGAAGATAAAACTCTGTTGATCCAAGGAAGATGGCAAAGAAATACTGCGTGAAGCAGCCAGCAAAACTGATGCTTTTATCCCCAGTGGTGATGCTGATCAGGACTCTGGGAATGAAGATGTTTGTGAAGGAAATTTCTAAGAAGGAGAAGTTCCGGAGAAAGAAATACATGGGAGTTTGCAGGTGGGAGTCGAGCAGAGTAAGGATGAGAATAGTGAGGTTTCCCAGTATGCTGAGGAAGTAGGCGAGGAACAGGAAGGTGAAAACCAAGGCTTGAAGTTCTGGAACATCTGTGAGACCCAGCAGGATAAACTCAGTAAACATGGTTTTATTTTTCATTGTTGGAAAAGTATTTGAGCTTCAAGGTAAACAAGAGATAGTGACTAAAGGTGAGAAAGGAAGAGATACTCTGAAATAGAAAGGTGAAATCTGAAAAGAACAAAAGGAAGTGGACTATGAACTTTTCCTCTGATGACATCGATGACCCAGACCAGTTGCCCAATGATGGGCATAGTGTGGAATTCTTCCCAGTTCCATTTATCTTTGTCATGATTTTCTCAAGTGGGAACCGCCCCCACTTTCCCAAAGCAGTGCTCCTATTGGGTATTATTTAGTATCACTGTCACTGTATCACGGTCAACCCGTTGCTCATCCATTAGCTCGAGCAGACACCAGTAACATCTCCATTGTGAGATTTGTTGTTACTGTTTTTGGTATATCAAATACACCATGGGGAGCTTGCCAGGCCCTGCTGTGTGGGTGAAATACTCTCGGTAGCTTGCTGGGCTCTCCAAGAGGGGTGGAGGAATTGGACCTGGGTCGACTATGTGCAAGGCAAACACCCTACCCGCTGTGCTATGGCTCCAGCCCATTTAGTATGTTATTTTATTTATTTATTTATTTTATTTTATTTTATTTTATTTTATTTTATTTTTTTGACCCAAAGATGCAAAAAATTTTTTTCCATGTAAATTAATCTTTTTTCCCCTTTCCCTTTGCTTTTTTGTTATTGTGATGACCAGGGGGTCATACATCACTGTATCACTGTCACTGTCATCCTGTTGCTCATCGATTTGCTCCAGTGGGCACCAGTAAAGTC
This sequence comes from Sorex araneus, assembly GCF_027595985.1. Lineage (NCBI taxonomy): Eukaryota > Metazoa > Chordata > Mammalia > Eulipotyphla > Soricidae > Sorex > Sorex araneus. The sequence continues at coordinate 220,109,736 of NC_073303.1, forward strand.
TTCAACGTGAGACTTGTTGTTACTGTGTCTGGCATTGAATACGCCAGGGGTAGCTTGCCAGGCTCTGCCATGTGGGCGGAATACTCTCAGTAGCTTGCCAGGCTCTCCGAGAGGGATGGAGGAATTGAACCCAGGTTGGCCTCGTACAAGGCAAAGGCCCTACCCGCTGTGCTATCGATAGGCCTGGGTATATTATTTGCATGCTTGGTTGTGTTGCTTGCCAGGGTTACACATCAGGTTATAGCGCTCACACATTTGGCTACCGTGCTCATCGAGGGTGGTGCTCTCTTAGTTGTACTAGCACATGTACTAACCGGGGATTATACTCCTTAGTGTGCAGCTCGTACCCATTCTTGTATTAGTGACTGCTGGTGATTGCACTTCTGGCTATGGTGCTTACACATACTTTCGTTGTGGGACTCGTTAAAGATAAACAAGGATCATCCTTGGTTGTTGGGCTGACATACATCTGCTAGCTGTGTGGCTGAAAACCACGTGTAGTGATGGAGACCACAGATGCAGAGCTGCGGGAATTGCACTTGGCTTTTGTAGTGAATCAGGGATTGAACTCAAGACCTGACACTTGCAATTTAGGCAAACTAAGTGAATTTAGGCAAACTAAGTCACCTCCGGGCGGAGTGATAGTGCAGCGGGTAGGGCCTTCGCCTTGCACACGGCCCACCCGAGGTCGGTTCCTCTGCCTCTCTCGGAGAGCCTGGCAAACTACTGAGAATATCTCGCCCACATGGCAGAGCCTGGCAAGCTCCCTGTGGTGTATTCAATATGCCAAAAACAGCAACAACAAGATTCACAATGGAGATGTTACTGGTGCCCGCTCGAGCAAATCGATGAGCAATGGGATGACAGGGATGACAGTCATAGTGACAGTGAAGTCACCTCCATTTAAGTTTATGCCAATAGCTCTGCAGACATTCTAAATAACCTAAAAAATCAGATCAAATAGGAACATTCAACTTTCTGAAAGTGGGGAAAATCTTTACTCTACTCTTCTCAATGCCAACATGAAACATTTCAACATTCCAAGTTTCTGGAATGAGTTAGTAGAAAGTCTCTAAGTTGCCACTTTCTAGAATATTTGCTAATTTCCTTTCATCTGTTCTCACTTTCATTTCTCCCCAGTGATCAATGATTCCCTTCTTTGGCTACTTCCATTGACTGATTAATTTTTCTCAGAATTGTTTTTTTTTAATTGCTTTAAAAAATTTCTTCTATGTCATTTCCTGTTTTTCTTTTTCAGCATCTCAGTTTCCTTCTGATTTGAATTATGTATTCCCTTGACATTAAAAGTTCCAGATTCTCACTTCTTCCTAATGACTATGTCTTTCCAGTAGATTCCAAAGATCTATGTAGGACAAGAGAGGTAATATAGGAGTTTAGGTGCTTGTGTTTTTTTGTTTTTATTTTTTTGCTTTTGGGTCACACCTGGCGATGCACAGGCGTTACTCCTGGCTCATGCACTCAGGAATTACACCTGGCGGTGCTCAGGGAACCATATGGGATGCTGGGAATCGAACCCAGGTCGGCCGCATGCAAGGCAAATGCCCTACCCGCTGTGCTATCTGTGCTATCACTCCAGCCCCTCTTGTGTTGTTCTTGAACAGCTTGTTCCCATCTCTGGCTGGCATGACCTACAGTCCCTAGTACCTTCAGGAGACATCATTGAGCCCAGAGCCAGGAGTAAGCCTGGCACAGCTGGGTGTGGCCCCAAATAAACAAAACAAAACAAAACGAACAAACCAAAAACAAACCAAACCAAACCCAAACCCAAACCCAAAGCCAAACCAAAACCCCACAAGGATTTGTGTAAGATTATGTAATTCTGTCCTCTGAATACATACCTATGTAAGGATTCTGTAAATAATGGAACAAGAATCTGCATTACTCAGAATCTAGAGCTAGATTTATAAGGAATTTTTCTTTCTTATAAGGAAATCTTTAGGATTTTGCTACATTCCAAGGAAAAAGTAGGATCTTAGGAATATTTAAAGCAAGCTTTCTTAACATGAATGCATAAATTTCTAGGTAGGATTTATGAGTCATTTTTATGAATTACCTAAAAATCATGTGTAAAACATTTTGTATATGTGGGCATAGAAACTTTATGGGGGAAGCATAAGAACCTGTGGCTTGTAATTTTCTTGAAGACATCATATTTAAGCACTTTAAGCACATTTCAACTCTAATTTAGTTTTATGAGATCTTATAATCAAACAGTCACACTATATAAGAATGTTCTTATGACTCATTCAAGACTTTTTTTTATGTATTACTTTTGTATGAGGGAGTATGGGGGAGTGAGCAGAGAAATCCAGGTGTGCAGGACCGGGGGCTGGATCTCCAAGGCTGCTTGGATCTGGACTGGGCCTTTTCTGCCCAGATCCCCCATATTCCAGTAGCTAGGCAGTCATACCCAGAGACTTCCCCCAGCGCCCATTTCATCCCATCAACGGCCAACATCCAGAGACTATAAAACCAAGCTCCTGGAAGCGCGCAGCTGCATGTTCTCCCTCTTAGAGGACCTGACAAGCCACCGAGTCTATTGCCCACTTGGGAGAGCCTGACAAGCTCCCCCTTGAGTATTAATATCCAAAATACACTAACAGGTATATACATATCTCTCAGAGAGCCCGGCAAGCTACCCAGAGTATCCTGCCCGCACGACAGAGCCTGGCAAGCCACCCGTGGCGTATTCTATATGCCAAAAATAGTAACAATAGGTCTCATTCCCCTGATGTTGTAAAAGCCTCCAATCATTGGGATAGACAAGTAAGGAGAGGCTGCTAACAACTCAGGACTGAGTGTAATAGAGACATTACTGGTGCCCACTCGAGTAAATCGATGAACAATGGGATGACAGCGATACAGTGATTACTTTTGTAAACATTAAAAATGCAGAGGGCTTAGGAAGGGAGGAATGGAGGGAGGGAGGGAGAGAGGGAGGAAGGAATGAAGGAAGAAAGGATGGAAGACAGACAAATCAATAACCTGATTAAAAGTTATAAAATGTGTTTTCCAAAATACTGGGGTAACAAGGGTCAACCGTTAACAACATGTTAGTGAACTCTTATAGAAGGGCTTAGTGCCCCCTGGGTGAAATACAACAATCTTCACACTCTTTCTTATAGGGATACATTTTTGAAGCATTTTCAGTGGTTTTTCATAACAAACAATACAAAATATATTATTCTGGTTCTGCTTTGGGGCAGGGATTGGGGTTCATGGGATGGAATATTTGAAATATGGTGATGGGAAGGTGTAATGGTGGTAGGATTGGTGTTTGAATATTAAATTTAATCATATATTGTAAACTACTTTATAAAATAAAAAAATTAAAAAGTGAACAAAATACTGGGGTAATATTTTGTAGTATGTTGTCATCCTTAAACTCTTGGTAGGACATATTTTATTTTATTTTATTTTACTTTTTTTGGTCACACCCGGCAATGATCAGGGGTTACTCCTGGCTTTGCACTCAGGAATTACTCCTGGCAGTGCTCAGGAGACCATATGGGATGCTGGGAATCGAACCCGGATCGGCCGCGTGCAAGGCAAACGCCCTACCCGCTGTACTATCACTCCAGCCCCAGGACATATTTTATTAAACCACCCATTCCATGTCATTGCAGAGTGAAACAAAAATTCATCTATCTTTTATAATTTATTAAAAGACAAATGAAAGTATGTAGTACTAGGACATTGACTCCACCTTTTTAAATTAAAAAAAAAAGTAAAAAGGAGAGTGTCATTGAAAATTAGGAAAAATCTTACCAATTTAGACCAAGTAGCATCTAAGCAAAATAACTGTCAATACTAATGCTCTTTTACCTGAAAAGGTGTGGTTTTAGTGAATAACCAGTAGTTTTACTTAAGGTCTTATTAACAAGTACTATGTGCAAAAATTATAACAGAACTAAACCATGAAATAATATGTCATTGCATGTAACAACAATATAAACGTCACTGTCACTGTCATCCTGTTGCTCATCGATTTGTTGGAGCGGGTCTCATTGAGAGACTTATTGTTACTGTTTTTGGCATATCCAATACAGCACAGGTAGCTTGCCAGGCTCTGCAGCGCGGGCTCGATACTCTCGGTAGCTCGCCCGGCTCTCCGAGAGGGGCGGAGGAATCGAACTCGGGTCGGCTGCGTGAAAGGCGCAAACGCCCAACCGCTGTGCTATCGCTCCAGCCCCAACAATATAAATATAGAATTATATTTGTATGTTAAATTATACACTTCAATTCTCTTCCTTTATTGAAAGTTTCAGAAACTACAAATTTCATACAATATAAATTATATTTTCTCATGTAATTGCATGTATCCTAGTGTTAATAAGTTCTGATAAGTTCAGAGAAGATGGCTACAAGCTTCACAGCCGCACCCTTAGACTCTGGCAGGTGGAGGTGTCCGTGGAGGCTCAGAGGAGGCTCTGAATGGGCCGTGGGGGCTGAGTCTGCTCCCAGGGCGCCACCACCTGTGTTCCCTTTATTTATCAAGCTAGGTTTGTATTGTCCGTGCGGTGCTTCTGTGATCTGTTTTGGATTTAGTCATATTGGCTTGACTTCTAAGATAATCTCTTAATTTCCTAGGGCCTGTTTGGTCTCGTTGTATTATTTTGCTATCGGGCATTTGAGCAAAGTGGCAGGTGTGTGTATCATCTTTGCCCAACTGTGCTTAAGAAATTAATTTTAAATTGGTACTCTGCTAATTTTTCAGAATTCTGAAGAGGTGGAAATGAGTAGAAGCATATGAATTTTGACCTAATTGTTCCTTCCTAATAAAGAATTGAATAGGATCTTATATCTTGTGGGGGAAAAGAGATGGTAGGGGTTAGTTCAACATTTGGGTACTTGGGTGATGAAGCTGATGGATTTAGATTATTGTTGTTTTTTTTTTATATACTAATACCTGGAGCTATAGCGCAGTATATACTAATATAAACTAATATATACTAATACCTGGAGCTATAGGCAAATGCTATAGCGCAGGGCATTTGCCTTGCATTCAGCAGACCCGAGTTCAATTCCTCTGTCCCTTTCAGAGAGCCCGGCAAGCTACCGAGAGTATCCAGTCCACACAGCAGAGCCTGGCAAGCTACCCATGGCGTATTTGATATACCCAAAACAGTAACAACAAGTCTCACAATGGAGACGTTACTGGTGCCTGCTCGAGCAAATCAATGAGCAACGGGACAGCAGTGCAACAGTGCAATTGTATGTATATTCAAATATAGAATAAATGCATAAAAAATGAAAAATGCAGGGGGCTCGAGGTATCGTACAGTGGGTAGTGTGCTTTCTTGCACTCAGCAGATCTGGGTTTGATCCTGGCATTCCCACATGGTCCTGTGAGTTCTGCCAGGAGTTATTCCACCAAGTGTGGCCCAAAGACCAAAAATTTTAAAAAAAGTTGAAAAATAAAAGGTAGTACCTTTTTAGCATTTCGACCATAATGCATTCTACATTTCAAGCATATATCTGTCAAGAAATATGTCTGTCAAGATACATCTGTCAAGCATATTTATGTCAAGCATATATTTATTTTCCACAAAACACTTCTTGCTATTACAAATGATCTCATATTTTAAAACGTAATGTTTTTCCTTAAACATTTTTAAATTTAATGTTGTTAGTAGCCCAGACAAACCAACAACATGTATTCTATAATTAGTAGTGGGTTGCAGTCCATAGTCAGAATCAGTGATCAAGAAAGACTATACAGTATTCTGGATGCCCTTGCCCCCCTGATTACCAACCTGGAATCTTCAGGCCGTGGTTGAGTATTCACATCCACATTTATTTCAGGTTTCCCAATCACAGAGAATTAAAATCAGTGAAGCTATAAGTAGTGAATATGTTTCCTCACTGGACTATCCAAACAACTATGTTGGGATTGTAATAATAATTATTTATAGAGGTCAATGAAAATATGAGGCCCTATAATTGCAAAGCTACAGAAAATTTATTGCATTTTCTATAATATCTGCCACCAAGCTATATTCTGCATTCCATAGAATAACAAAACTTCTAGGGCTTCTCTTAGTAAGATTAGATTGTCTCTTATCAGCTTAGTGGGAGTTTCTTTCTTTTTCTAGTGGGATTTCTAATTTCTCTTCCTCCATTAGTTCAGACTGGAGTTTAAATATATGTATACATATGTGTGTATATATATATATACACTATATATAGTGGTGCCAATAAATAGGATGCTAAAAGAAGAACCTTGAGGTGGAACAGAATAAAAATGAATTTTTATGCTCTAACAGAAAGGTGGCTAATGACCTCAGACCTCAGAAGGTAGACTGTGAAGTCCCCCTCCCATCTCAGATTATACCTTACCCAGAGTGACACAGGTTATACATTCTCTGTTGGGAGAATGCACTGGGGAATCAATTGAGTGAAGAAGCATAAGCTTCCCTGGAGATTCTTATTTGGAAGTAACTAATGAATGTCCTTTGTTGTCAATTTTGGAAAGAAATTAAAAAACATATGGCTGAGGGATGAGGGTCTGGAGAGATTTGCCTGGAGATGGCGCAGGGATGTTGTAGCAAGAGAGCATCAACTGTAGAGCAGAGGAAGAGTATGGAGTCATGGCATCAGTCTTTCTAAGTTGGTAGTACTGGCTGGATTTGGCCAAGGAAAATCACTTATACAAATCTGTTTGCAGGTTATAAAGGTCCTGGAAAATCACATTTTTTCTTTATAACAAAATTTTTATTGATTGATTATTAATATTTAATTGAATCACAGTGAGATACAGTTACAAAGCTTTCATGATTGAGTTTCAGTCATACAATGATCGGACATCCATCCCTTCACACTGGTGTGCATTTTCCACCATCAATGTCCCCAGTATCCCTCCCACTACCCCGCCCTACCCCACCTGCTGCCTTTATGACAGGCACTTTCCTTTTTGCTCTCTTCACTTTTGGGCCATTATGGTTTGCAATACATATACTGAGAGGCCATCATGTTTGGTCCCTTGTCTATTTTTGCCACACATTTCTCTCCCTAATGACTTCCCCAACCGTTATTGACTTAGTGATCCTTTCTCTTTTTCAACTGCCTTCTCACCAGCACACAAGGCAGACTGCCAACCATGGAGAAATCCTCCTAGCTCTTGTTTCTACTGTTCTTGGGAACAATCACATTTTCTAGACAGCCTGGTTGTAATTACAAAATATAAGTAAAACTCTGGGTGGAAGTGGTAGTACAGCAGGCAGGGCCCTTACTTTGTGTGCAGCCAACCCAGGTTTGATCCTAGGCATTCTATATGGTTCCCCAAGCACTTCCAGAAGTGATTCCTAGGTTCAGAGCCAGGAGAAACCCCTGAGCATCACCAGGTGTGGCCCCTTGATTCCCTCTGTTATGTTGTCAAAGTCCAAACATTTGTTTTCATGGGATACTTTCTTCTCCTTTGCTTTACTTCTTTTTTTTTCTTTTTGGGTCACACCCAGTGATGCTCAGGGGTTACTCCTGGCTCTGCACTCAGAATCACTCCTGTCGGTGCTCGGGGGACCATATGGGATGTTGGGAATCAAACCCGGATCGGTCGCATGCAAGGCAAACATCCTACCCGCTGTGCTATTGATTCAGCCCCACTTTATTTCTTTATATTCCATATATGAGCGAGATAACCTGGAATCTGTCTACCTCTCACTTATTTTGCTTAATATGGCACTCTAGTTTAATTCAAGTTCTAACAAGACAAGATTTTCTGTAGCTGATGAGAAGTGAGAATTCTACTATGTATATGTATACTGACTTACTTATCCGCAGATCTGTAGGGCACTGGAATGTTTCTACATCTTTTTTTTTTTTTTTTTTTTGCTTTTTGGGTCACACCTGGTGATGCACAGGAGTTACTCCTGGCTCTGCACTCAGGAATTACTCCTGGCGGTGCTCAGGGGACCATATGGGATGCTGGGAATCAAACCCGGGTCGGCCGCGTGCAAGGCAAATGCCCTACCTGCTGTGCTATCACTCCAGCCCCTGTTTCTACATCTTGACTGTTGAGAATAGTGTGACAATGAACATAGCTGTGTCTACTTTTTAAAATCTTGAGCTTTACCATAGAGATCACTGATTCATTCCTAATCTGGACTTCCACTGATTGTTTTTACTTCATGGGATATGCTCTTCAGTTCTACTTCTTTCTTTCTTTCTTTCTTTCTTTCTTTCTTTCTTTCTTTCTTTCTTTCTTTCTTTCTTTCTTTCTTTCTTTCTTTCTTTCTTTCTTTCTTTCTTTCTTTCTTTCTTTTTTTTTTGCTTTTTGGGTAACATCTGGCTCTGCACAGGGGTTACTCCTGGCTCTGCACTCAGGAATTATCCCTGGCGGTGCTCAGGGGACTATATGGGATGCTGGGATTCGAACCCGGGTCAGTCGCGTGCAAGGCAAACTCCCTACCTGCTGTGCTATCACTCCAGCCCCTCTTCAGTTCTGTTTCTGCTTGCAGTTTTCCCTTACTTTCATGTCTCATGCTTGTGTGGCAAGGCTGCCAGAAACCAGACCAGACTTTACTTGAGAGCAAGACAAGCTATATTGAAACGAAAAAGCTGCTGGGTGGACACCCGCAGAGTAAAGGTTCTGTGTTGGGTGGGGGAGTGGGGATATGGGTCTTTACATAGATGGAAGGATGCCTCACATCAACTGCACATTCACATTTAGCTGAAGCTTAATGGTACAAAGAACGTTTCATTTCTCTTTTTCACAGAAAAACCAATTAGCCGCATTCTTTCACCACGGGTGGTGGTCAAGTCCTGCAGCCAGGCACCCATCTTACAATACTTTCTGTTTTTTATTGGCTGAATGTATCATCACTTCTTTAAGATCAATATACATCCTTATCATGTCATTTCAATGACCTTGTCTGAGAAAGCGTTCTGGATTTTTCTTTGTAGTCATTGAGCTTGTTGGGCTTTTTTTTAAAAAAAAATTTTTATTGAATCACCATGTGAAAAGTTAAAAAGCTTTCAGGCTTAAGTCTCAGTCGTACAATGATCAAACACCCATCCCTTCCCCAGTGCACATGTTCCACCACCAAGAACCCCACTATACCCCCCATCCTACCCCTACCCCCCGCCTGTGTGGCTGATAATTTTCACTTTACTTTCTCTTTACTTTGATTACATTCAATATTTCAATAGGAAACTCACAATTATTATTTGGAATTTTCCCCCATCAGTCAGACCTGCCAAAAAGGCAGCATTTGATAATTTGTTTTCCATTGCTGAGAATGAAGAGCATATGAGGTTGAAGAGCATAAGAGCATAGTGGCTGCGCAGTTTTGGATTTCTGGTATTTTAGTAATTAAGTCCAGAGAAATTTCTGCCAGAAGTTGCATCGTTGTAAGCTCTGTTTATTGGGCCTTATAAGATGGCAGTTGCCACGCTGCTTTCGGGGAAAGGAAAAGCCGAGAGAGAAAAACCTTTCCCCTCCCAGGGTGGCATGGGGCCGTAGCTTTGTTCACAGTCTAGAGTCATTTATGCAAGAAGCTGCTGGTGCCGAAAGTAGTTAGTTGGCCTCCGGGATCATGGGCGCTCAGCATCGGAGGGGCCGCTCATGTGCCGAGCTTTATCATTTCACCATTATGACTGCTATGCTCAAGGACTCTGGGGAAGGTTCTGGTTTTATAGTTTCCAAAAATTTTGGCTGTCTTGCTCCAGTTCTTGCATTTGGAGGTTTGACTTTCCACATGCCATAACTTTTGTTCTGATCTTATATTTTCAGGGGTGGGTGGGGAGAAGGTGTATGGTATCAACTAGTGTCAGAAACCTCAGCTGAAGGTTTTGTCCATTATGTTGCTGACTGAAAAAGCTGTTATATTCTTCTGACCCCTTTCCTGTTATTTCCTGGCTTCTTGCTGGACATTTAATTGATTTCCTGTCTAGTCTCAGTGCAGCTAGAAAGCTGAAAGTCCGTGGTGGTAACTAGGACCCATGATTTTGCTGCTCTCTGTTAGCCCTCATGTAGGCTTCTGTCTCCAGTCTCTGTAGTAGTTTTACTGCCTCTTTTTTACTAACCCTTTTTTACTACCTCAAACAACAGAAATTTGGCTGTTCTATCCATTTTCTGAATTTCTACAGTTATCTCTTCTGTAAACATGGGGTGTTCTCAGTATTATTGTTATTATTATTTTTGGTTCGGTTATTTTTTAAATTTCCTTCTCATTTCTCCTCTTTTGTTGTTTTGGGTTTCTTTTAAAGTCTATTTTTACATGCTATAGTGAAGACGTTCAGACTGGAGTGTTAGCACAGCGGGTAGGGCATTTACCTTGCACGAGGCAGATCCGGGTTCGATTCCTCAATCCCTCTCAGAGAGCCTGGCAAGCTACCAAGAGTATCTCACTTGCACGGCAGAGCCTGGCAAGCTTCCCATGGCATATTTGATATGCCAAAAACAGTAACAACAAGTCTCACAATGGAGACATTACTGGTGTCCGCTCGAGCAAATCGATGAGCAACAGGACCACAGTGCTACAGTGCTACGTGTTTGTAGTTTGACTGATGCCTTACTCACCCCTCTTCCAGTCAGGTGACCCACATCAGTAGCTCATATAATTGCTGTTCCCACACAGAAGTTCTTTGGGATGTCCTACAGAGTTTTTTTTTTTTTTTTTTTTAATATTTTCCTTACTTTACCTGAACTTTTACAGAACTGGAGAAGTATTGGAAGCTCAATATCCAGTTTTACGAGGAATGTCCATATTGTTTTCCAAACAGGCTGAATCAGTCAGCATTCCAACCAATGAATGGAGTCCTGTTCTCCCTGCATCTGTGCCAACACTGATTGTTTTTATTCTTTTTGATGTGTACCAGTCTCTTACCCACTTTTTTTGGGGGGGGGGTTTGGGTCACACCCGGCAATGCACAGGGGTTACTACTGGCTCTGCACTCAGGAGTTACCCCTGGCGGTGCTCAGGGAACCATATGGGATGCTGGGAATAAAACCCGGGTCGGCCATGTGCAAGGCAAATGCCCCACCCGCCGTGCTATTGCTCCAGCCCCATCTTACCCACTTTCATGTTAAATAAATCTTCAGGACTGAAGTGATAGTACAGTGGATAAGGAGCTTGCCTTGTATGTGGCTGACCCAAGTTCAATTCCTGGCTTCCCAAGTTCCCTCAAGCACTGCCAGGAGTGATCCTGAGTGCAGAGCCAGGAGTAACTCCAGAGCATCACCTGGCGTGCCCCCCCCACCCCCAAACAAAACAAAACAAAATAAAAACAAAAACCAAGCAGCAAGCTCAAACAAACAAAAAACCCCAAACCAACCAAAAGCAAAAACCAAACCAAAACAAAAAACACGAAAAAATTCCAACCCCCCCACCCAAACAAACAAACAAAACCCCTTTTAAATAAATTTGTGTATGTGTTTCCCTGGGTTGGAGTGATAGCACAGGGGGTAGGACGTTTGCTTTGCATGCGGCTGACCCGGGTTTGATTCCTCCGTCCATCTCGGAGAGCCCGGCAAGCTACCCAGAGTATCTCGCTTACACGGCAGAGTGTGGCAAGCTACCTGTGGTGTATCTGATATGCCAAAGAAATAGCAACAATAAGTCTCACGATGGAGACATTACTGGTGCCCGCTCAAGCAAATTGATGAGCAAGGGGATGACAGTGATACAGTGACATGTTTCCCTATAAATGTCTTCATTTAATTTTAAGACAAAGACCCTATGAGGGTTGAGGAAATCTTTTTTCTCTTTTGGAGCTTTTTCCAAAAGATGCAAAATGGAGTCATTTACTCCTTTTCATCTCTGATCTGAGTAAGTTTTCTTTTTTTTTCTCCTTGTGAGTTAGCTGAAGCTCTCTTGATCTTATTCTTTGGAAAAACCAACCCCAGGTTTCATTGACTATGTGCATTGTTTTGCTATTTCTTTATCATTGATTTCTGCTCTGATATTTATTATTTCCTATCTTCTCTTACTTTGAGATTTATTAGTTGTTTCTTTTGTAGATTCTCAAGCTTTGTGGTTAGGTTATTGATTTGAGCATCACTCACTTGAATGATCTTAGCAGTGCTGCATTTTTGATTTTAGAAATTTGGCTGTTCTATCAGTTTTCTGAATTTCTACAGTTATCTCTTCTGTAAACATGGGGTGTTCTCAGTATTATTATTATTATTACTTTTGTGTGTGTATTTGTAGCTTAACTGATGCCTTTACTTGATTGAGATGATGAGGGAGGAGTGGGCGTTGACGACCTGCTGGTGATGCATGATGTCCTTGTTGGTGATGGAGAACTTGTCCATGTAGTGGCCAATTATCTCAAGCTTGATCTCCACCTTGAAAGTCTTGTGATGTAGATGTCCACCATGCAGCTTATGCCAGGATGATTGTGATTTGCAGGTGCATCTTTACCACCACCTCACCTCCTTGGCCTTTCTCAGGTGTTTGCCTCAGGCCCAGATTCAGGAGCTTCGGCAGTTGTTGTATAGCTACATCAGCTGCTCATCGGACTTATCCAACAGCTGGTTATTTTTGCTCCATTTCTTTTTTTTCCTCTCTCTCTCTCTCTCTCTCTCTCTCTCTCTCTCTCTCTCTCTCTTTTTGGTGGCTTTTTCGGTCACACCTAGTGAAGCTTAGGGGTTATTCCTGGCTCTGCACCCAGGAATTGCTCCTGACAATGCTCAGGGGACCATATGGGATGCTGAGGATCAAACCCAGGTCAGCTGCATGCAAGGCAAACACCCTACCTATTATACTATTGCTCAAGCCCCCTAGGATTTACTTCTGTTATTTCGATAGCTCTACTGAAAGGGCAGTAATTATTATTTTTTTTTGACAAAGGTATTTTACCTCAGGAAAAGAAAGATGCCAGGTGTAGGATAACATAGCCTCAGGTAGTTTAGGTTTATTGGGTTACTCCCACCACAGTGCTCCCATTCCTCTGTGTTTATTTGTAGCTTCTTTCCTAGTGTTCTGTTGACTTGTAAATAATGTTTTTCTCTTCTCCTTGAGTCCTTTGCATAGTTTATTCAGAGCAAGTCCTTTTTGTAGGGACACAGGAAGACTTAACAAATGTTATGCTTTTGTAACCTGGGAGTCATTTGACTCTACATGATATTTTCCTCCAGGGCATTTGTTCTCTTGACCTACGCCTCAGCTGCCCTTACTTCCTAGCACCCCCAAAGCATGGTCCCTACGTGGGACGAGAAGGACCCAGGGCAAGTGGTGAGTTGTGTGCTACCCTGGCATCGAGATGGGCCTGGTCAACGTGCCTAATGCTTAACTATAAGTTAAGAGCTTGATCATGGACAAATGCTGTCATGATCCAAACAGTGATACTAGATTTGGACCCTGCTAGGGTGAGGAATGATTAAGCTGGCCTGAGTGCTGTGGTCTGAGCCTGTGGCAAGATGTTGCCAGGAGAGCTGCCTTGCAAGCCTCAATGTATCCCTTGCTATGTCCATACAAAAATAACTAGTATTAAGATGTTAATAAGTTCCTGGACTAAGGAAAAGAAAAAAACCTTAAGAGTGAGGAAGGGCTTTGGAATTCCCTGCCCTCAGGAAGGGCTTTCTTATGTTGATTTTGCTACCTGGCTGGGTGTAGCCTAGAAGGCATGGTGGGAGAGAGAAGGGGGAGGAGACAGAGAAGCCAGAAAGAGGCAGCAGTTGATCCAGAGAGGCCAGAGCGTAGCTGGGAGTGCGGGAGATGAGAAAGATGGAAGATTGAATAAACGGTAACTAATCAGCAACTACCTTGGTCCTCATTCTTCCTTCGCCTGTCCTTGACCACCGGCCGTCCCGATCCAGTCCACACACTGCAGTTCCAGGGCACCGAACGCGGGCGGTGAGACAGAGCCACCCGGAGAGCCCGCGAGTGCACTTGCCCCTCGGTGAGCCTTAGTTTTTTACAGCCAGGCATTACCTTCCCCCACTTCAAAGTATACTACAAAGTGGTAGTAATTAAAATAACATGACACTGGAATAAAGACAGACCTAAAGATCAATGGAACAGAGTTGAATATCGTGACACTGACCCTCAAATATATGATCACTTAATCTTTGATAGAGGAGCAAGAAATACGAAAAGGAATAGGAAAATCCTCTTCAACAAGTGGTGTTAGGAAAACTCAACCACTATACATGTAAAAAAAAATAGAACTAGACCTTTTTCTAATGCCAGGCACAAAAGTCAAATAATAATGGATTAAAGATCTCAATATCAGACCCGAATCCATAAGATATATGGAGGAAAATGTGGGCAGAGTCCTCCGTGACATTGAAGCTTGTAGGATGATAACCTGAGTCTCTTAAGATGGTGACCTCAGGCTGAACTCAGGTCTGAGAATGACTGTCGGAACACAGTCATTGAGTGCAAGGGATGCTCGTGCTGCCCAGATCTGGGAATGGTCCCTGGTCTTGCGTTTCTAGGTTGGTAACTTGATGCATTATGATAGTTAACAAGTAAGTGATTGTATGTGATTGATGATAAAGAAGAAAGTGTGTTATGTGATTTACTGTAATAGGATAATTGCCTTTTATTAGTAGGAAATTATTTTTTGATGGTGCAAAGTATATAAGTATATAAGCCCTGATGATTTGGAATAAAGACACTGCATGCTGGACGTGTAGTCATCTGTCCCTTCCTGAGCGTACTCTTGAGACATGACAGAAGCCAAAGGCATCTTCAAAGATGAAACACTATTGACCAAGCAAGTGGAAGCAAAGATGAACAAGTGGGACTACACTAAACTTAGAAGGCTTTGCACCTCAAAAAAAAAAAAAAAAGAAAAAAGAAAACAGTGACCAAGATAAGAGCCCAGGAAAGACTAGCAGTGAATCCTGGAAGACAGCAGCTCACTGGAGATTTATCCGAACCCCGTGCTGAGACGATTTCACTGGGGCACTTTATTTATTTATTTATTTTTATTTTTATTTTTTGTTAGAGAATCACTGTGATGTACAGTTACAAACTTATGAACTTTTGTGTTTGTATTTCACTCATACAGTGATCGTTTACCCGTCCCTCCACCAGTGCCCATTCACCTCCACCAATGATCCCAGTATCCTCTCACCACCCCAACCCCATCCCCCACCACCCTACCCTGCGTCTGTGGCAGGGCATTCCCTTTTGTTCTCTCTCCTTTTGGGTGCTGTAGTTTGCAATAGAGGTATTGAGTGGCCTTCATGTTCGGTCCATAGTCTACTTTCAGTTCACATCTAATTGGGACACTTTATTATTATTTTTTAATGTTTAGCTATAACTCATTTATTCCATTATGCAATATAATAGGATATATGTTAAATATAAAAATGTATATATATGATAAATACAAAATTTTAAATTTAATTTAATTGAAATATAAATTTTTAAAATTTTACTTATTTTTATTGAATCACCATGTGGAAACTTACAAAGCTTTCAGTGTTAAGTCTCAGTTACACAATGCTCAAACACCCATCCCTTCACCAGTGCACATATTCCACCACCAAGAACCATAGTAAACCTCCCCCCCACCCCCCCACCCCTCCAGCCCCCCACCCCGCCTGTGTAGCTGATAAATTTCACTTTATTTTCTCTTTACTTTGGTTACATTCAATATTTCAACAAAAAACTCACTATTATTGTTTGGTAACTGGGACACTTTAGATGGAGTGGTGTCCTCTCTCTGCCCACTTCAGATGAACCCCTGGTTCCCACAAACTTCCAAAAGAAAAATCAAGGTATGTGGGACCAGGGACTGAAGACTCCAGGCCACATGGCAATGGTGGGGATGTGGCTCCCTGCCCATTTGGGGTCCTGGCTGTCATGCCCACGAACTGCCTCTGGGCCATGTTTAAGTGCATTACTGGCCTTAATCCAGAGACTCACAAATGAATCTCAAAATGGATTAGCTCCCTACAGAGATGTTGCTGGACCTCATCTATTTACAATTTTAGGATTCCAGGACCTCTCATGATATTCACAATAAGCAATAGAAAATAGAACATATAGAATCTGCTGTGGCAGGCAGGCTTGAATGGTGGTGGGAAAATTCGAAGTAACAGTGATGGGAATGTGTAATGGTGTGGAATTGGTGTTGGAGTATTGAAAATAATCAATTGTACTGTAGCACCTGTAGCACTGTCATCCCATTGTTCATCGATTTGCTTGGTCGGGCACCAGTAACGTCTCCATTGTGAGACTTGTTACTGTTTTTGGTATATTGAATACACCACAGGTAGCTTGCCAGGCTCTGCCTTGTGTGTGGGATACTCATGGTAGCTTGCGGGGCTCACTGAGAGGGATGGAGGAATCAAACCCGGGTTGGCTGCGTGCAAGGCAAACGCCCTACCCGCTGTGAAAATAATCAATTAATGTGAAAAAACTTATGAAAATAAAATAAAAAATAAAAAAATCTATGTAAAGAAAAAAGAGAGCTCAGGAACAGGAAAAATTATTTACCCATGCCTATCTGATAAAGGGTTAATATCCAAGATTTATAAGTCACTGGTAGAACTTCACAAGAAAAAAATCCAACCCCATCAAAAAATGTGAAGAAGAAATGACCACAGACTTCCTCATAGAAGAAATACAAGTGGTCAAAAGACACATAATAATATGCTCTACATTGATAATCATCAGGGAGCTGCAAATCAGAACAACAATGAGATATCATCTCATACCATAGAGACTGACACACATCAAAAAGAACAAGAGAACCCAGTGCTGGCATGGATGGGGGAATAGGGAATGGGACTCTTTTTCACTGTTGGTGGGAATAGCAACTGGTCCAGCCTTTTTGAAAACCAATATGGACACTCCCCCAAAAAGCTAGTGATTGAGCTTCCATATGACCCATTAATACCACTTCTGGGAATATATCCTGAGTCTCCAAAAACATTGCAGAAAAGCCATCTGCACTTCTATGTTGCATAGCAGCACTATTTACAATAGCCAGAATCTGGAAACTACCTGAGTGCCTGAGAACACATTTCTGGATTAAGAAACTATGGTACATTTACACAATGGAATACTATGCAGTCACCAAGAAAAATGAAGTCATGAAATTCGCGTATAAATGATGGACATGGAGAGTACCAGGCTGAGTGAGATGAGTCAGGAGAGGGACAAACACAGAATGATTGAACTCATTTGTGGGAGAAGCAGTATGACTAATACCCCAGGACCAGGAGGAATGACCCACAGTTGAAAATTTCCCACAAGTGGTGGTGGCGAGAGAGCAGCTAGGATGGAGAGGGCATCACTATGCCAAAGATAGTTGGAAATTATTGCTCTTGACAAGAACTGAGTAGATAAGGGGGAAAACACGATAACCTTGAAGTAAAGCATCTGCCACAGAGGGAGGCAGTAGGCTCGGGGGAGGGGGGCAGGAAGGAAACTGGGGACATGGGGTCATGGGTGGTGGGAATTGTAGCAAAGTACACTGGTGAAGGGATGGGTGATGGAACATTGTATGACTGAAACCCAATCATGAACAACTTTGTTACTGTGTATCTCATGGTTATTCAATTAAAAATATAAAAGGCATTTAATTCCTTTTATATATTTTTTCTGTTACCCTGGTATCCTGCGCTTTATCTTGAATGAGTAAAAGTTCTCAAAGTGTTTCTTTATTTTTCCTAAATATTATTTCTTTACCATTTGAATTATCACTGGTTTGTTCATTTTTAACATGGCTTTTCTCTGGAATACTGAGAAGTTGTTTTGGTTTACATGAGGGTTTTCATTTAATTATCTGTGTTTTCATATCTAGAATTTCTGACTGAAAATTTTTTAATAGATTCAACCTCTTTGGTAAAGAATTTTATCTGCTCCTTTATTTCCTCACCATTTTACTC
Organism: Sorex araneus; assembly: GCF_027595985.1. Lineage (NCBI taxonomy): Eukaryota > Metazoa > Chordata > Mammalia > Eulipotyphla > Soricidae > Sorex > Sorex araneus. The sequence continues at coordinate 220,127,548 of NC_073303.1, forward strand.
TGTGTTAGTATGCATTTGATGTATCTCATTAGTTTTCTTAACAATAATTATTTTTGCCTCTTTATTGATTTCTTGTTTGCTATATTAGGGAATTTCAGGATATACTCTAACACTTCTCTACTTGCACAGGGCTCAATGTACCACTAGAAAATATGGTAACTTTAAAAAATTTGTTGTTAGGCTTGCCATTTATCTTTATGAAACATGAAATTTTTTTATTGTGAGGCATGATCGTTTTAATTTATCAATAGATAGAAATATGTGAGGGGGAAGAAGGGGAGAACTATGTGTTCAAAGAGGACATGAACTTGAAAGGCCAAGCAAAGAAATGCAGAGACAAGGAAGCAAGGCACTTGTTGGAAGGAGAACATGGGGTTGAAGGAACAAACCCTGAAAATTAATTTTTAGGAACCTTCATCCTGACTTATTCTGTCGCCATATTGAACCTCAAATGTTTCTTCTTTCTTTTTTTAATTTAATTTAATTTTAAAAATTATTTTATTGAATCACTATGTGGAAAATTACAATGCTTTCAGGTTTAAGTCTGAGTTATACAATGCTGAAACAAACATCCCTTCACCAGTGCCCATATTCCACCACCAAAAAAAACAAAAACAAAAAACCACCAAAAACCCAATATACCTCCCAACCTGACAATCCCCCCAGTGATAAATTTCACTTTACTTTCTCTTTACTTTGGTTACATTCAATATTTCAACAAAAGCCTCACTATCATTGTTAGGAGTTCCTCAGTAGAGTCAGACCTGTTGTGAAGAGATATGAGGTCGCATGGCCACGCGGTTTTGGATTTCTGTATTTTAGCAATTAAGTCCAGAGAAATTTCTTCCAGATATTGGATCATTGCAAGCTTGTAACTCCCATTTGTGGTCCTCATAATATGGCTGTCGCCATGCCCTTACCCCTGGCAAGGAAAAAGGAGAGAGAGAGAGACAGAGAGAGAGAAAGAGAGAGAGAAAGAGAAAGAGAGAGAGAGAAAGAGAGAGAGACAGAGAGAGAGACAGAGAGAGAGAGACAGAGAGAGAGAGAGAGAGAGAGAGAGAGAGAGAGAGAGAGATTTACCTTTCCCCTCCTGGGCAGGCATGGGGCCACGGCTAGTACTCAGTCTGGAGACATTCTGCAAGGAGCTGCCCATACTAAAAGTTTAGCTGGCTTCTGGAGTCATGCTCGTACAGCTGCGGAGAGGTCGCACACGTGCGGCCCCCGGGATCACATCTCGGCGGCAAGTGGGCACTTCTTTCTTGTCCTTATAGGAGATGATTGTTTTGAAGATCTGTTATTTTTAAAGATCTTGGTGTAAAGGAAGGAGAGGGTTGATTTGCTGGAACTTTCCTTCTAGAATGCCTGAGTGGGCGAACAGCCTGAGTTTGAATTCCCTCACTGTTCCCTTTCCTCTTCTGACTAGACCTAAGGTCTTTTCTTGGAATCATGAAAGTAGTCCCATATTAATTTTCTAGGTCAGAGGTTACCAAAATTACTTGGCAGACCACCCCCTTTTAGAAAAAACATTCCTCAATGACCCATGGAAATCTTTTCTAAAAGGAGCAAACAGAAAGCACCCCTCTACCCCTTGCTCCTGGGACTCCTCCTCCTCCTCCCCTAGATTGTTCCAGTGGCTGAGGGGGTTATTGTTCATGTTGAGAAAGACTGCCCTAGGTCTGATTATGGGCATCTGATGCTTTGATGATTCACGGTGGAAACCATCTTGCCTGTGCTGCCGAGGATGGAGGTAGGGCTCTCAGTCTTACACATTATGTCAATTCTCTCTATTACAGGGCAGGTTTTATAGCTTTGAGACACAGGCAGTTATGGAAGTAGGTGGGTGAAGGATTCTTACTGCTTTGCTATGTCCATTAAACTCTTTTGTTCCTCCCAACTTCCTCCTGTGGGAAGATGCATGGATCCTTCTCTCCTCGATGAAGGAGTTTGCTGGAGTTCAAGACTTTCACTGTTTGGATTGCAGATCTGATAGTGTTGCATTGCAAAATTTCTTCCCAACCTCTTGAGTTTTGTTCAGGAAATGATGAAAAATACACAAAAACTGCATGGCAAGGCAGAGAGTTTACAAGAGGACACCTGGCAGAAACCAGGGAGGAAAGAAATTGCTACAAGGGAGGAGCTTGAGGAGAAGGAGCTTAGGTCCTAAATTCCATTAAACTGAATCCAAATGTGCTTTTATCCACATTTGGGCCGTCCCAATACTGGGAAGTATGCTTTTGTTTTGTAATTTTACATCAGCTCTTTAATTCTACCTTGAACTTTGTCTTGAAACAAAGAATCAGAGGATGCGTGTTTCTGTGGTCAACATCTGTCCTAATTTTTAATTTTGAGTCGAAGGCAGCAACTGAGACTTAGCATTTATGATTTGGGAAGAGGGGCCACTGCCTGTCACCAATGCCCTATCTGCTGTACTGTTGCTCTGGCCAAAATGCATCCAGTTGGAAGCAAGCAAGTGGATCTTCTGTCTTTAGTGGGAAAACTCACTGGAGTCCTGGAGAACTTCGTGTCCTCCCTCTTCTACTATTTGTCCTGTGAACTGAGCTGCAATATAAAGGGGTTTCCTTTCTTCACTCTCCACAGGAACAACGGACTCAGGACAGGAAGGAATACTGCTGAGAGAAACTTCAAGCACAGGGTGACACAGAAGCACCCTGTGTACCTCAGAGAACAAAAGAGATTGTAGTAGAAGGACTACTGAAGAGATACAAGCACTAATATGGTGGTTAGGTGAAAGACACATGTGGAACAACATTAGGTGGATGTACAGAGAAAGATGGAAATTAAATATTATGAAAACTTTTGAAGGGAAGGATTGTCTTATGGGTTGGTGATCACATAGAGGTACAGGGATGCTGTGCCGGCAAGTCTGTCTGAGAGGAATTTACATGCCCGTTTGTGTTGACACCTTGCTCTATTAAGACTCTTTCATTTGGCTATTCTTGAGCAATATCACGAAATAAGAATTGTGCATCTTACAGTTCTTATACACTTTTACAGAAGCTATCTTGAATTTTACCACATTAAGTATTTATTTTACACGATTAGATAAGGACTATCTTCTTATTCATCACAGTACATGAATGATGATAATTAAAAGCAGGTTTCTTATTTGTCATAATTCTTATTATTCACTTTGTTCATAGAATTGCCTCTTTTTCTCCCTAAGGACATTATTTCTATTGATACTTAGTGAAGGTATTGTTTTTTTCCAAATAAATTACAGTTTAAGTTCATTAGAGACTTGAATCAGGACCCCAGGGACTTTTTATATTCAGATGCTTTTAGCATACCTATTACAGATGGAGGGAGTACACAGGACCATAAATACAAAAATGTATTTGCCACCAGGACACTCTTTAGCAGAGGCAAAAAGCTCCTCCTAATTTTAAATTAGGATGATATTGTAAATTCAGAAAGCATGTCTACATAGATATATGATAAGTTTCCTAGGGAGAAATTTCTAGGATAGGAACGCAATGAGATGATCTTATACATTTTTATTATTGAAGTCAATAAGGCCATGGGAGGTTCACCTTCCAACTGAAACACTGAAGATAATAAAAGGTAAGCCCTGGGGTGTTCTCAAATCAGGCAAACTTCCATAGACAGTACTGAGGAAGTGGGCTGGAGAGATAGGACAGCCGAGAAGGCACTTTCCTTGCACATTGCTCACCTAGGTTTTATCCCTTACACCACATAGGATCTCCTGAGCCCTCCAGGAGTTTTCCCTGAGAATAGAATCAGGACTAAGCCCTGATCATTCAGGGAGTTAAGGAGAAAGTATTAGTGGATAAGGAAAAAGTATCAGTGGATTTTCTTTCTCCCTTCCTTCCTTCCTTCCTTCCTTCCTTCCTTCCTTCCTTCCTTCCTTCCTTCCTTCCTTCCTTCCTTCCTTCCTTCCTTCCTTCCTTCCTTC